>NC_084575.2:24195566-24225566 GCF_033978685.3 Nerophis lumbriciformis
TGTCGCTTCTGCCGCGGTTAACACATTTGTACTCCCTGAATGCTTCATTTATTAAACTGTGTCGGCGCAATTTGTTCACTTAGCTCGGCGCCCGCCTATTTGTTCCTTTACATGACAGGGTAGAGCTTCCTGTCAGGAGTCTTTCGGTTTCCTCTCCGTGCGCTCGCAGCATTGAAATGTGCTGAACACGGGGGAGCTCAGCCAGGCGGGAGAGGAAGAGGAGGGGAAGGCGAGAACGAGACGGGGGTAAACAACACTTTAGCTCTTTAAATAAAACATTTGTTTGTGATTGAGGTTCCACGATGTGAGCCGCATGACCTGTTTTACTGGGAGTTTCCAAACAGCCGGCGCGTCGCCCTCCCAGGAACAGATCCCATCCCTCCGCCCGCAGACTCGGGGGCCTATTTATATTGCATGAGAACAAATTTTTCCGACAACTTGACTGACAGATCCGTGCGAGGTCCAAATGTTTTCCTGTGAGCGACATAAATTGCCATTAATAAAAATTTTAACAATACATGGCAAATGAGTTTTTTCTGTTAACATGGAGCAAATGTAAGAAGGGATCCGGGGAATTGGAGTCGGAATTGCAGAATGTGCTGCTCGAGTGTGGAATAGAAGCCACAGAATTGATCACACGCATTTGAAGGGTTCTAAACGCAGCATTTCACAATAATCACGTTTGTGTGTTAAATATACTCGGCCAATAAATCTGATTCTAGTATAATTTTAAATGGTGAAATCCCGCGACCCCGAAAGGGACAAGCGGTAGAAAATGGATGGGCGGAAATGCTGCCAGAGCTTTAATTCTTGTGGTCACACTGTGTTAATTACCGTATTTTTCGGACTATAAGTCGCAGTTTTTTTCATAGTTTGGCCGGGGGTGCGACTTATGTGTGAAATTATTAACACATTACCGTAAAATATCAAATAATATTATTTAGCTCATTCACGTAAGAGACTAGACGTATATAATATTTCATGGGATTTAGCGATTAGGAGTGACAGATTGTTTGGTAAACGTATAGCATGTTCTATATGTTATAGTTATTTGAATGACTCTTACCATAATATGTTACGTTAACATACCAGGCACGTTCTCAGTTGGTTATTTATGCCTCATATAACGTACACTTATTCAGCCTGTTGTTCACTATTCTTTATTTATTTTTTCCTCGGTGGCAAGGCCCCGGGGGTAGATGAGATCCGCCCGGAGTTCCTTAAGGCTCTGGATGCTGTGGGGCTGTCTTGGTTGACAAGACTCTGCAGCATCGCGTGGACATCGGGGGCGGTGCCACTGGATTGGCAGACCGGGGTGGTGGTTCCTCTCTTTAAGAAGGGGAACCGGAGGGTGTGTTCTAACTATCGTGGGATCACACTCCTCAGCCTTCCCGGTAAGGTCTATTCAGGTGTACTGGAGAGGAGGCTACGCCGGATAGTCGAACCTCGGATTCAGGAGGAACAGTGTGGTTTTCGTCCTGGTCGTGGAACTGTGGACCAGCTCTATACTCTCCGCAGGGTCCTTGAGGGTGCATGGGAGTTTGCCCAACCAGTCTACATGTGTTTTGTGGACTTGGAGAAGGCATTCGACCGTGTCCCTCGGGAAGTCCTGTGGGGAGTCCTCAGAGAGTACGGGGTATCGGACTGTCTGATTGTGGCAGTCCGCTCCCTGTATGATCAGTGCCAGAGCCTGGTCCGCATTGCCGGTAGTAAGTCGGACACGTTTCCAGTGAGGGTTGGACTCCGCCAAGGCTGCCCTTTGTCACCGATTCTGTTCATAACTTTTATGGACAGAATTTCTAGGCGCAGTCAAGGCGTTGAGGGGATCTGGTTTGGTGGCTGCAGGATTAGGTCTCTGCTTTTTGCAGATGATGTGGTCCTGATGGCTTCATCTGGCCAGGGTCTTCAGCTCTCACTGGATCGGTTCGCAGCTGAGTGTGAAGCGACTGGGATGAGAATCAGTACCTCCAAGTCCGAGTCCATGGTTCTCGCCCGGAAAAGGGTGGAGTGCCATCTCCGGGTTGGGGAGGAGATCTTGCCCCAAGTGGAGGAGTTCAAGTACCTCGGAGTCTTGTTCACGAGTGAGGGAAGAGTGGATCGTGAGATCAACAGGCGGATCGGTGCGGCGTCCATCCGGGAGGAGCTCAAAGTAAAGCCGCTGCTCCTCCACATCGAGAGGAGCCAGATGAGGTGGTTCGGGCATCTGGTTAGGATGCCACCCGAACGCCTCCCTAGGGAGGTGTTTAGGGCACGTCCGACCGGTAGGAGGCCGCGGGGAAGACCCAGGACACGTTGGGAAGACTATGTCTCTCGGCTGGCCTGGGAACGCCTCGGGGTCCCACAGGAAGAGCTGGATGAAGTGGCTGGGGAGAGGGAAGTCTGGGCTTCCCTGCTTAGGCTGCTGCCCCCGGGACCCGACCTCGGATAAGCGGAAGAAGATGGATGGATTTTAAATTGCTTTTCAAATGTCTATTCTTGGTGTTGGGTTTTATCAAATAAATTTCCCCCAAAAATGTGACTTATACTCCAGTGAGACTTATATATGTTTTTTTCCTTTTTTATTATGCATTTTCGGCAGGTGCGACTTATACTCCGGTGCGACTTATACTCCGAAAAATACGGTATGTGTTCCCCTTTTAGATTTAGATTTAGCACAAACCTGTTGTCCCTGTTGATGAATACACTTAGGAACGGTTTTAACTTATAATTGGACTTCCCAGAAGCAAGAAAAAATAAGTCTTAAAGGGGAACATTATCACCAGACCTATGTAAGCGTCAATATATACCTTGATGTTGCAGAAAAAAGACCATATATTTTTTAACCGATTTCCGAACTCTAAATGGGTGAATTTTGGCGAATTAAACGCCTTTCTAATATTCGCTCTCGGAGCGATGACGTCACGTTGTGACGTCACATCGGGAAGCAATCCGCCATTTTCTCAAACACCGAGTCAAATCAGCTCTGTTATTTTCCGTTTTTTCGACTGTTTTCCGTACATTGGAGACATCATTCCTCGTCGGTGTGTTGTCGGAGGGTGTAACAACCCGAACAGGGACGGATTCAAGTTGCACCAGTGGACCAAAGATGCGAAAGTGGCAAGAAATTGGACGTTTGTTCCGCACACTTTACCGACGAAAGCTATGCTACGACAAAGATGGCAAGAATGTGTGGATATCCTGCGACACTCAAAGCAGATGCATTTCCAACGATAAAGTCAAAGAAATCTGCCGCCAGACCCCCAGGAAAAGAGAGCGGATGAGGGTATGTCTACAGAATATATTAATTGATTAAAACTGGGCTGTCTGCACTCTCAAAGTGCATGTTGTTGCCAAATGTATTTCATATGCTGTAAACCTAGTTCATAGTTGTTAGTTTCCTTTAATGCCAAACAAACACATACCAATCGTTGGTTAGAAGGCGATCACCGAATTCGTCCTCGCTGTCGTGTCGTTTTCGTCTGTTTCGCTTGCATACGGTTCAAACCGATATGACTCAATAGCTTCAGTTTCTTCTTCAATTTCGTTTTCGCTACCTGCCTCCACACTACAACCATCCGTTTCAATATATGCGTAATCTGTTGAATCGCTTAAACCGCTGAAATCCGAGTCTGAATCCGAGCTAATGTCGCTTGCTGTTCTATGCACCATGTTTGTTTGTATTTGCATCACTGTGTGACGTCACAGGAAAATGGACGGGTGTATATAACGATGGTTAAAATCAGGCACTTTGAAGCTTTTTTTAGGGATATTGCGTGATGGGTAAAATTTTGAAAAAAACTTCGAAAAATAAAATAAGCCACTGGGAACTGATTTTTAATGGTTTTAACCCTTCTGAAATTGTGATAATGTTCCCCTTTAACAGTTTAAAAAGGGACTGGTACAACCTTTTCAATGACGATACGAAATCGATATCGGAGCCTTGAGTATTGGCCGATACCAATATTGATCCGATAGGAAATCAGCAGGAATCCAACATACTTTTATTTTTTTGAACATAGGGCACACCGGACTATCTATTCATCCATCCATTTTCTACCGCTTGTTCCTTTTGGGGTCGCGGGGGTCGCTGGAGCCTATCAGGTCTATTTTCATACAAAAGGCGCATCGGATTATATATTATAAATCACCTAAATTTGTTGGTTTTCTGACATGGACTTGTTTCTTCAGCATTGTCCACACGTTTAAGTCAGGACTTTGGGAAGGCCATTCTAAAACCTTCATTCCAGCCTGATTTAGCCATTCCTTTACCACTTTTGACGTGTGTTTGGGGTCATTGTCCTGTTGGAACACCCAACTGCGCCCGAGACCCAACCTCCGGGCTGATGATTTTAGGTTGTCCTGAAGAATTTGGAGGAAATCCTCCATTTTGTTATTGTCCCATTTACTCTCTGTAAAGCACCAGTTCCATTGGCAGCAAAACAGGCCCAGAGCATAATAGTAGCACCAACAGGACAATGACCCCAAACACACGTCAAAAGTGGTAAAGAAATGGCTAAATCAGGCTGGAATTAAGTTTTTAGAATGGCCTTCCTAAAGTGTGGACAATGCTGAAGAAACAAATCCATGTCAGAAAACTAACACATTTAGCCGAATTGCACCAATTTTGTCAAGAGGAGTGGTCAAAAATTCAACCAGAAGCTTGTGGATGGCTACCAAAAGCGCCTTATTGCAGTGAAACTTGCCAAGGGACATGTAACCAAATATTAACATTGCTGTATGTATACTTTTGACCCAGCAGATTTGCTCACATTTTCAGTAGACTCATAATAAATTCATAAAAGAGCCAAACTTCATGAATGTTTTTTGTGACCAACTAGTATGTGCTCCAATCACTCGATCACAAAAAAATAAGAGTTGTAGAAATGATTGGAAACTCAAGACAGCCATGACATGATGTTCTTCTCAAGTGTATGTAAACTTTTGACCACGACTGTAAATGTCATGTTCAAGAGCATTGAATATTTACTTCTAAAAACACGTTGAGGGACTTTTTGGCTGATAGAGCAAGTTATTTATGGAAATGTTTGTAATCTCAAATCTTACACAAGGTCAAACAGTGAAAACTAGAGATGTCCGATAATATCAGACTGCCGTTATTATCGGCCGATGAATGCTTTAAAATGTAACATCGGAAATTATCGGTATCGGTTTCAAAAAGTAAAATGTATGACTTTTTAAAACGCCGCTGTGTACACGGACGTAGGGAGAAGTACAGAGCACCAATAAACCTTAAAGGCACTGCCTTTGCGTGCCGGCCCAATCACATAATATCTACGGCTTTTCACACACACACAAGTGAATGCAATTCATACTTGGTCAACAGCCATACAGGTCACACTGAAGGTGGCCGTATAAACAACTTTAACACTGTTACAAATATGCTGTGAATCCACACCAAACAAGAATGACAAACACATTTCGGGAGAACATCCGCACTGTAACACAACAGAACAAATACCCAGAACCCCTTGCAGCACTAACTCTTCCGGGACGCTACAATATACACCCCCCGCTACTCCCCTTCATTGCAACAGAGTCCACACGACTCAACTGTGATATGTGAGCATTCAACACTTTTCTTTCTGCGGTTGCAATGTTTGCAGGAACTGTGCATATTTCAAGGTTGGATTACAGATGCCTAATTGTAACACGTGTTGTCATGGAGACTATCAGGTGAATGAATAGCTTCACTCTGGCAGCGTTTGAGTGAAACGGAGCTTTGTGCAGACGCCGGGCTGATTTATGATGGTGAAGCAGATTATGGTTGGCAGGGAAATCAATAGGCGCTGCACTCTGGGCTGGCTGCTTATTTAGATAAATAACTCTGTGGATGTAACCTGCCCAGATGTTTGTCTCCTCATCTGATTACGTGGAACATAAATTCATACAACAATATTATTTTTCCAAGAAATCACAGCTGGGTTTGACTTCCAAATTTAACTGACCGCTACTCATGATTGTGTTTTGTTTTTTTCTTAATTTGTGGACATAGATTCAAAAATTAAAAAAAATCAAAGTACTTACAGTTCATGAAGAAACCGCTGAACAACTACATTGATAGAGTCCCTGCACTTATAGTGTGTACCGCATTTTTCGGAGTATAAGTCGCTCCGGAGTATAAGTCGCACCGGCCGAAAATGCATAATAAAGAAGGAAAAAAAACATATATAAGTCGCATTTTGGGGGGAAATTTATTTGATAAAACTCAACACCAAGAATAGACATTTGAAAGGCAATTTAAAATAAATAAAGAATGGTGAACAACAGGCTGAATAAGTGTACGTTATATGAGGCATAAATAACAACTGAGAACGTGCCTGGTATGTTAACGTAACATATTATGGTAAGAGTCATTCAAATAACTATAACATATAGAACATGCTATACGTTTACCAAACAATCTGTCACTCCTAATCGCTAAATCCCATGAAATCTTATACGTCTAGTCTCTTACGTGAATGAGCTAAATAATATTATTTGATATTTTACGGTAATGTGTTTATAATTTCACACACAAGTCGCTCCTGAGTATAAGTCGCACCCTCAAAACTATAAAAAAAAACTGCGACTTATAGTCCGAAAAATACGGTACTTTGTTTTAGACCTTTAACATCAAAACTGTAGCCACCATTATGATGTGCAGTGTTGTTTTCAAATTACCGTAAGTCTTGAACTATAGAAAGTAGAGATGTCCGATAAGGGCTTTTTTGCCGATATCCCGATATTGTCCAACTCTTAAATACCGATTCCAATATCAACCGATACCGATATATACAGTCGTGGAATTAACACATTATTATGCCTAATTTTGTTGTGATGCCCCGCTGGATGCATTAAACAATGTAACAAGGTTTTCCAAAATAAATCAACTCAAGTTATGGAAAAAAATGCCAACATGGCACTGCCATATTTATTATTAAAGTCACAAAGTGCATTATTTTTTTTTAACATGCCTCAAAACAGCAGCTTGGAATTCGGGACATGCTCTCCCTGAGAGAGCATGAGGAGGTTGAGGTGGGCGGAGTTGGGGGGCGGGGGGGGTTGAGGGTAGCGGGGGGGTGTATATTGTAGAGTCCTGGAAGAGTTAGTGCTGCAAGGGGTTTCTGGGTATTTGTTCTGTTGTGTTTATGTTGTGTTACGGTGCGGATGTTCTCCCGAAATGTGTTTGTCATTCTTGTTTGGTGTGGGTTCACTTTGTGGCACATATTTGTAACAGTGTTAAAGTTGTTTATACGGCCACCCTCAGTGTGACCTGTATGGCTGTTGACCAAGTATGCCTTGCACACACTTGTGTGTGTGAAAAGCCGTAGATTTTATGTGATTGGGCTGGCACGCAAAGGCAGTGTCTTTAAGGTTTATTGGCACTCTGTACTTCTCCCTACGTCCGTGTACACAGCGGCGTTTTAAAAAGTCACAAATTTTACTTTTCGAAACCGATACCGATAATTTCCGATATTACATTTTAAAGCATTTATCGGCCGATAATATCGGACATCTCTAATAGAAAGTATTTCAATGATCTGGAGCTGCGCTTTTGAATGATGTATGGGTTATTACGGTAATTTATGTCAGATGAGGCACCCAGGGTTTGTTTCCACACTGGCAGCCGCAAAAGTAGATTTTTACAACAAAGTTCTGCAGAAAAGTGATTTTGTATCAGATTGTAGGTGGGGTGTTTATTAACCGTTTGCGCCCATATTTCGCCGTGTTTAAGTGCATTTTTGTTGCGTTTCGCTTATTTGTAAAATATGTTGACCGGGGAGGTGGTCTGAGAAGTAAAAGAGGAGCGACGTTCATATGTTGTTAATATTTAGTGTTTTATCATTTCGTATATAAAATTGTAAATCCCACATTTTTTGTTTTCATGTACATTCTGGGTGCCTCATTTAGTAAAAACATGTAAAATTCCATTCCGTTTTTTGAGGTGGTCTGTCATAACGTTTTTAGATACATTATATCAGACATTATTGTGAGTTTTTGTATTTTTTACATACATATATATATATATATATATATATATATATATATATATATATATATATATATATATATATATATATATATATATATATATATATATATATATATATACACACCCGGGGGGTGCGACTTATACTCAGGAGCCTATGAAAAAAACTGTGTCTTATAGTCCGAAAAATACGGTACAATAGCATTAGATAAAAACATAGTCCATATCTGATAATATGGTAATTCTGTGTAATACGAGCAGTCAGCCGGCGCCTGTGTCGTGGGAGATTCTGTTTACCTGAAATATGTTTGTACGTGTTCATTTATTCATCATGTGTCTCTCGCTTGGTTAAATAAAATTACTCGGCTTGCAATGGGAAATACTAAACTTTAAAAGTATATCAAACAAACCTTTAACAAAGTGTTCACTGCAAACTTGTGTGTATTATTCGACTCTGCTCCCTTGGACTGGAGTGCGTGACACTTTTCTCGTCCTCATTTTGTAAAATCTTGAACGGTTCCGTCACCCGAAAACAACGCGAGCATAGGGCATTTTTCTTCCAGAAAGGCAAAAAGAAAACGCCCAGATCGCTTTGACAACAGAGTCTCGTCGGCCCACCACTTTGAATCTCGCATATCGTATTTTTCGGACTATAAGTCGCAGTTTTTTTCATAGTTTGGCCGGGGGTGCGACTTATACTCAGGAGCGACTTATGTGTGAAATTATTAACACATTACCGTAAAATATCAAATAATATTATTTAGCTCATTCACGTAAGAGACTAGACGTATAAGATTTCATGGGATTTAGCGATTAGGAGTGACAGATTGTTTGGTAAACGTATAGCATGTTCTATATGTTATAGTTATTTGAATGACTCTTACCATAATATGTTAAGTTAACATACCAGGCACGTTCTCAGTTGGTTATTTATACCTCATATAACGTACACTTATTCAGCCTGTTGTTCACTATTCTTTATTTATTTTAAATTGCCTCTCAAATGTCTATTCTTGGTGTTGGCTTTTATCAAATAAATTGCCCCAAAAAATGCGACTTATACTCCAGTGCGACTTACACTCCGAAAAATACGGTAGTTAATAAACCGGACTCGACGTCAGGTGAACACAACCTATTGACTTTTTTCCCTTCAAAGACAAAACACAATGAATGCATCTGTGTTTTTATATTTGCAAATACACAAACATAATATCTATTTGGGGTTAGATGGTGAGAATAGGTGCCAAGAAGGATACAAAACTAGAGTGGACGTGTCTGCGTGTGGTTGAAACACACGCTTAGGTTTTGATGGGCAATGCCTAAACAACGCCGCCAGGGTGGGGCAGCAAAGTGGACAAAAGCACGTGAGTAAAGGGACCATCTGGAGACAGCACACTAGACTTTGTAGGGCACAGTCTTCTCTCCAACGCTGGTAGCGCTACTGTTTGTATTTAATCCATTTGTAGAAAAAAAGGAATCTTTAGTTCTAGTCTCCTCGTCTTATCCAGACAAAACATTACAACAAAAGACCCTCGGCATACTTGCCAACCCTCCCGGATTTTCCGGGAGACTCCCGAAATTCAGCGCCTCTCCCGAAAACCTCCCGGGACAAATTTTCTCCCGAAAATCTCCCGAAATTCAGGCGGAGCTGGAAGCCACGCCCCCTCCAGCTCCAAACGGACCTGAGTGACGTCAGGTGCACAACACCACGTAATTCGTTGGCCAACCAAAAAGTAACCCCAGTACGCTATAGCCAACATTCACCAGGAGATGGCAACAGACAAACATAGATCACTCTATTACATTATTCCCCTTTTAGAAATGTATAGAAGTTACTCAAAATAAATAAACAACCCAATCAAAAAATGCAGCAGCTCAATTAAAAAAATTCTTTTTTTTTTTTTTTTTTAGTACTGAACTCTTAACCCTCATTTGTAAAAAAAATAACATGCTTATTATACAAACAGTATTTGTACACCTTTAACACAGATTTTTATACTGTCTTCAGAGATTCAGTTTTTTTGGTGGTACTCGAAACCTTTCTGGGTACCTGCGAAAGGGTGTTCAGCATGGTTAGAAAAGTAGTGACAGAGAATAGAACAAGGATGGACAATTCAACCCTTAACTCAACAATGAGTAGATGAGTTATGTGTGTGTATATGTGTAAATAAATGAACACTGAAATTCAAGTATTTATTCTATTTATATTATATGTATATATATATATATATATATATATATAATAAAATAAATATATATATAGCTAGAATTCTCTGAAAGTCAAGTATTTCTTATATATATATATATATATATATATATATATATATATATATATATATATATATATATATGAAATACTTGACTTGGTGAATTCTAGCTGTAAATATACTCCTCCCCTCTTAGCCCTGCCCCCAACCACGCCCACTTCCCACCCCCCACCTCCTGAAAACGGAGGTCTCAAGGTTGGCAAGTATGACCCTCGGAGGACTTTCCCCTTAAAAAATGGAAGATCTGAACATGGCAAATAAAACAATACATTGCAATATATACCCAGAACCTTCTTGCTATGAAGCAACTGAACCACACGCTTACCCTGCTGCCTTTATGTTTGTTTCACAAGTTCATTCTTTGATAATAGGTGCGTATAGTAACGATAATTACTTACTGTACCAGTTAAACAACAAAGAGCTTTAACTGTTCTCCAAATAAATATAGAGGCCAAGTTTCGGACTGGCAGTGATCCAGGAACATCTGAGTACCGCCTGAAAAGGTAGTCAGCCTGTCAATTATTACATTTTGGTTCAAAAGTTGTATTATTATTTTCTATAATTATAATTAATTCCTGACAAACCCTTGTAAATGTGCGTAGAATCTAATTTGCATGTTACAAAGGTGGCGGAACGAATATGAGGAATGCAGAAGTGGCTACTCATGCATCATGATGTGTTTACTGGCAGTAGGTACAGTATGTTCCAATCTGTACATAACAGCATGTCTCCATTTTGTGACTACCCTGCGAAAATAAGGCTTCATTGCTGGTTTATGCATTTTTATATTTTGTACAATAGTTGATGTTTGTTATATTCTCCCTACAGTTTGGAATCAAATGTATATGTAGACGGAAATGCAGGAAAAGTGTATTAAAGGGGAACATTATCACAATTTCAGAAGGGTTAAAACCATTAAAAATCAGTTCCCAGTGGCTTATTTTATTTTTCGAAGTTTTTTTAAAAATTTTACCCATCACGCAATATCCCTAAAAAAAGCTTCAAAGTGCCTGATTTTAACCATCGTTATATACACCCGTCCATTTTCCTGTGACGTCACGCAGTGATGCCAATACAAACAAACATGGCGGATAGAACAGCAAGATATAGCGACATTAGCTCGGATTCAGACTCGGATTTCAGCGGCTTAAGCGATTCAACAGATTACGCATGTATTGAAACGGATGGTTGTAGTGTGGAGGCAGGTAGCGAAAACAAAATTGAAGAAGAAACTGAAGCTATTGAGCCATATCGGTTTGAACCGTATGCAAGCGAAACCGACGAAAACGACACGACATTCAGCGACACGGGAGAAAGCGAGGACGAATTCGGCGATCGCCTTCCAACCAACGATTGGTATGTGTTTGTTTGGCATTAAAGGAAACTAACAACTATGAACTAGGTTTACAGCATATGAAATACATTTGGCAACAACATGAACTTTAAGAGTGCAGACAGCCCAATTTTCATCAATTAATATATTCTGTAGACATACCCTCATCCGCTCTCTTTTCCTGAAAGCTGATCCGTCCAGTTTTGGAGTTGATGTCAGCATCTGCTTTGAGTGTCGCAGGATATTCACACATTCTTGCCATCTCTGTCGTAGCATAGCTTTCGTCGGTAAAGTGTGCGGAACAAACGATTGACCATTTCGTCGGCTTTCCCCACAGCCTCGTATTTTGAACAAATTTCGTCCAATTTCTTGCCACTTTCGCATATTTGGGCCACTGGTGCAACTTGAATCCGTCCCTGTTCGTGTTGTTACACCCTCCGACAACACACCAACGAAAGTGAGAAAATGGCGGATTGCTTCCCGATGTGACGTCACAACGCTCCGAGAGCGAATAATAGAAAGGCGTTTAATTCGCCAAAATTCACCCATTTAGAGTTCGGAAATCGGTTAAAAAAATATATGGTCTTTTTTCTGCAACATCAAGGTATATATTGACGCTTACATAGGTCTGGTGATAATGTTCCCCTTTAAGCAGAACATGCCGGCTCTAAGTGGTCTTCATTGACTTCAGTAAAGCTTTCGACACGGTTTCAAGGCAAGTATTGTGGCAAGTTCTCGAGAAATACGGATGTACAGACAAGTTTGTTGAGCTCATTGAGGCGCTTCATACGGGCATGCAGGCAAATGTGGCACCGGGTGGATCCGTCTCGAAGGACTTCCCAGTCAGTCAGGCTTCTAGCACCACCCCAGATCACACCTCACTCCTACCCACTTCTCCAAAGTGGGCTGGCTCAGGGTGGAGGACAGAGTAAAACAACTTGCACTGAGCCTAGTCTATAAAATCCGCTACACCTCCCTGATACTGAAGTACATGTCAAACTACTTCCTTAACGTAAATGACCGCCATAACCACAACACCAGGGGGAGCTCCACTAACCACGTTAAACCCAGATTCCGATCTAACAAAGGTATTAACTCATTCTCCTTCTATGCCACATCAATATGGAATGCACTCCCAACAGGTGTAAAAGAAAGGGCATCTCTATCCTCCTTTAAAACGGTTGCTTTCAAGGACACATCAAAGGGGGTCTACATTCAGACAAGAAAAGATGCAGATCTGTTCAAGGTTGCTCACCTTTGAGTAAAGAGCAAGACAACAGTAAAGGTTGTGAGAGAATTGCTGTGTGCAGACGACAATACTATAGTTGCGCACAATGTAGAAGGCATACAAGATCTTGTGAACTAGTTTGGAGCAACAGCTAGTCAGTTCAGCCTCAAAATAAACATCAAGGAGACGAAATGCTTGTACCAGCCACCCAAGTATGAGCCCACATCATCCCTACCAGGGGAGCTCTGAGAACCACTTGTGCAATGTCGAACATTCAAGTACCTAGGAAGCACAGTGACAGAAAATGCCGAACTTGATGATGAGATCAGATTCAGGACGGGGATAGCGAGTGCTGTGTTTGGGAAATTAAGGGAAAGACTCTTGAATAACAGGCGTGTTTCTATTCGCGTCAAGTGCAAGGTGTACAGAGCAACTGTGCTAGCTACGCTTTTGTACGGTGCTGAGTGAGTTGGGTATCAAATTAAATGTCTTCTGATGTTTTTTTCTGATTATACACAAAACCCAAAACCAGGGAAGTTGGCACCTTGTATAATTCGTAAATAAAAACAATACAATGATTTGCAAATCCTTTCCAACTTATATTCAATTGAATAGACTGCAAAGACAAGATAGTTAATGTTCGAACTGAGAAACATATTTTTTTTTGCAAATAATCATTAGCTGAAATGTGAAATGTGGACTCGTTAGACCACAGAACAATTTTCCACTTTGCATCAGTTGATCTTAGACGAGCTCAGGCCCAGCGAAGCCCGCAGTGTTTCTGGGTGTTGTTGATAAATTGCTTTCACTTTGCATAGTAAAGTTTTAACTTGCACTTATAGATGTAGCGACAAACTGTAGTTACTGACAGTGGTTTTCTGAAGTGTTCCTGAGCCTATGTGGTGATATCCTTCACACACTGATGTCGGTTTTTGAGGCAGTACCGCCTGAGGGATCGAAGGTCCGTAATATCATCGCTTACGTGCAGTGATTCCTCCAGATTCTCTGAACCTTTTGATGATATTAGATGGTGAAATCCCTAAATTCCTTGCAACAGCTCGTTGAGAAATGTTGTTCTTAAACTGTTCGACAACTTGCTCACGCATTTGTTCACAAAGGGTTGACCCTCGCCCCATCCTTGTTTGTGAATGACTGAGCAATTCACGGAAGCCGCTTTTATACCCAATCATGGCACTCACCTGTTCCCAATTAGCCTGTTCACCTGTGGGATGTTCCAAATAAGTGTTTGATGAGCATCCCTCAACTTTCTCAGTCTTTTTTTGCCACTTTTGCCAGCTTTTTTGAAACATGTTGCAGGCATCAAATTCGAAATGAGCTAATATTAGCAAAAAAATAACAAAGTTTACCAGTTCGAACGTTAAAGGCCTACTGAAATGACATTTTTTTATTTAAACGGGGATAGCAGATCCATTCTATGTGTCATACTTGATCATTTCGCGATATTGCCATATTTTTGCTGAAAGGATTTAGTATAGAACAACGACGATAAAGTTCGCAACTTTTGGTCGCTGATAAAAAAAAGCCTTGCCTGTACCGGAAGTAGCGTGACGTCACAAGTTGAAAGTCTCCTCACATTTCCCCATTGTTTACACCAGCAGCGAGAGCGATTCGGACCGAGAAAGCGACGATTACCCCATTAATTTGAGCCAGGATGAAAGATTTGTGGATGAGGAACGTGAGAGTGAAGTATTAGAGTGCAGTGCAGGACGCATCTTTTTTCGCTCTGACCATAACTTAGGTACAAGGGCTCATTGGATTCCACACTCTCTCCTTTTTCTATTGTGGATCACGGATTCGTATTTCAAACCAGCTCGGGTACTATATCCTCTTGAATATGAGAGTCGAGAATGCGAAATGGACATTCACAGTGACTTTTATCTCCACGACAATACATCGGTGAAGCACTTTAGCTTCGGAGCTAACGTGATAGCATTGTGCTTAAATGCAGATAGAAACAAAAGAAATAAGCCTCTGACTGGAAGGATAGACAGAATTAAGATCGACAATACTACCAAACTCTGGACCTGTAACCACACGGTTAATGATGTACCGCCTGACAAAGCCTAGCAATGCTGTTGCTAACGACGCCATTAAAGCTAACTTAGCTACGGGACTCGACAGAGCTATGATAAAAACATTGCTCTCCACCTAGCCAGCTCTCATCTGCTCATCAACATCGGTGCTCACCTGCGTTCCAGCGATCGACGGCGCGACGAAGGACTTCACCCGATCATCGGTGCGGTCGGCGGCTAGCGTCGGATAGTGCGTCTGCCAGAGGTGGGACCAAGTCATTGCTTTGCAAGTCACAAGTAAGTCTCAAGTCTTTACCCTCAAGTCTCGAGTCAAGTCCCGAGTCAAGACAGGGCAAGTCCGAGTCAAGTCCAAAGTCAAGACTGGAAAGTCTCAAGTCAAGTCCCAAGTCCTGCATTTTGAGTTTTGAGTCCTTTCAAGTCATTTAACCACAGACTAATATATTTACACAGATTGTGTATGCTTTTAAAACGCTGTATTTATTTATTAAAACAAGTGCATTTGAAATTGCAGGGAAAAAAGATAGTGCTGACATTGCACTTCAAAATGGCACTATTAACCAGTCATTTTAAACATGTAACTCATTCCTTTACAGAATAAACACATTTGAAAAAAACAAGTGCAACTGTACTTATTTGCACAAAAGTGTTAACATTGTATTTCCATGGCATATTGCATTGTAACTAGTTCCACAGCAGTTTCTATCCTGTTCTTACCTTATCTCATCTCATACTGTATGTGTGTTTATGTGCGCGTACACATGAAAAACATAACAAATATATGAACATAACAATGAACAGAGTTGTACTTTTTAGATGTCAGGACCCTATGCAATATGTACACATATTCTTAATATAGTATACATTTTAACTGACCTTTATTTGTCTATGTTTGTCTTTTTGTAGGTGGCTAAAATACGCGGTGCTGCTGACCACCGTCTAACGTTACGTTACTGTGTGTGATACATTGACTAACGTAATGTTACTGTGTGTGATACATTGACTAACGTAATGTTACTGTGTGTGATACATTGACTAACGTTACGTTACTGTGTGTGATACATTGACTAACGTAACGTTATGTATAGGTACCTCATGAAACCCTGCTTAAAAAAAATCACTTGACAAAAAGTATGAATAAGGTAGCAAACTGCAGTGGACGCAACAGATTGCTGTGTTTGCAATGACGTTATAACCATAGACATCTTATAAGTAGACGCAGCATTGGTTGCTGTGACGTGAGCAATTTGCCCGCCATCTTGAAGTGCTGATGAGGAGCCGGCGAGCAGCCTAAACTGACAGTTGAAAGGTAGAAAACAAAGATGGTGTTCAGCGTTTTCCTGCTCAAATGAGCAGACTGTTGAAAATAGGAATCGGGGGATTACTTTTCACAAGTGAGATTTAACATTAACGTACTATTGGTTGTATTTTATGAAAATAATATTACCACAGAGTTGAGAAGGATCAAAGATCTTCAATATTTGTATGTGAAAATCACAAAGAAATCTTCTGGGGGAGGATGACCCCCCTACAGGGGTTTGGTTTACAAACTTTCAGCCCCATCTAAAACAAAATTCACCAGCCACTACTGATTATGATGCATTCTCATTTTAGGTAAAGTATAAGACAATACTTTCTTAACAGTATAATTGTAACCAGGAATCAGTCTTCAAGTAACAATATTCAAATACTAACATTGTTGGGTTAAACAGAATTTGGTTTTATTCTGAATCCAGTGAAACAGATTGGTGGTTTTAGCTGATATGAAGACTTTCAGGTGTTTATATATGTTTAAGTATTTGGCAGACGCTTTTATCCAAAGCGACTTACATAAAATAATACATATAAAACAATCACTGCAAACATTATCATTTAAGGGAAGAATGTAATAGAAAATATCAATACAAAGTGTCAAGACAGAATAAACTCTCTGCTGCTGAAGCAACAGAGATACAGTCTATAGGTCCCTAAGATATATAGATATCTAATGCATATGAGGATACACGCATATGTATATATAACCTAATCATATTGTTTCTTCAACTTAAAAATAGTTTACCGTTTTTTTTCCCCTTCTCTGGGATTATATTCCCAGTTTTGATCTCGGACGTCTGGTCACTTATAGCGTATAAGAATATTATATTACTGTTAAGCAAACTATGAATAATAAAACACGCCAAAACATGTGTCTGTTATCATAGCTACACGTATGACAAAAAAGGGGGTGAAAATCAGTGGTATTCAGTGAGGTAAAATGAATTAAATGCGCTGACAGTTCATTGCTCCTGCCAAATGAATTGCACTGAGTGGAGCGGATCACCACTCCAAGATGGCGGCCCCGCGCCTCGTCTGCGCCAGTAGGCAGTAGCGCCCTATGCTGCGTCTACTTATAAGATGTCTATGGTTATAATGTTAGCAGTGAGTTTGCAGCCTCACTGATTTGACTACACAGCAAATAAAAGTCACGTTACTTAGCCAATAAACGTTATCTTACATTCAAAACTTACCCTTCTTTGTGCAACTTCAAATGTCGAACGAAGTTGGAAGTTGTTGCGTCTCCGTCTGTAATATTCGAACTGTGTGATTTGCATACGGCAATTCGTTTTTTGTTGACCAAGTCGTAGTTTTTATACCCGAACGAAACCAACTTTAACATAATTGTTTATCACTGGCACGTTGTTGGACAACTCTTGGTCATTGGTTGCCCTGCAATTTGATTGGATGAATGCTGTGTGATGAAAACAACGTAGTTCTAATTTGATTGGCTGTTGTACTGACAGCACACCAGCTGACACGAATAACACGCTGATAGACAGACGAAGAAAATGAAAAATACGGAGCGCTCCCAAATAACTTTTTAAGCTTTGGATTTTGGGGAAAGTGGCAAGTCATGTCAAGTCATGTCAAGTCAAAAGGCTCAAGTCCAAGTGAAGTCACAAGTCATTGATGTTAAAGTCTAAGTCGAGTTGCAAGTCTCTTTACATTTTGTCAAGTCGAGTCTAAAGTCATCAAATTCATGACTCGAGTCTGACTCGAGTCCAAGTCATGTGACTCGAGTCCACACCTCTGGCGTCTGCTATCCAAGTCAAAGTCCTCCTGGTTGTGTTGCTGTAGCCAGACGCTAATACACTGATCCCACCTACAGGTTTGTTCTTTGCAGTCTCCATTGTTAATTGAACAAATTGCAAAAGATTCACCAACACAGATGTCCAGAATACTGTGGAATTTTGCGATGTAAACAAAGCTTTTTGTATTGGATACAATGGTGACCGAATACTTCCGTTTCAACCATCGACGTCACGCGCATACGTCATCATACCAAGACGTTTTCAACCGGAAGTTTCCCGGGAAATTTAAAATTGCACTTTATAAGTTAACCCGGCCGTATTGGCATGTGTTGCAATGTTAAGATTTCATCATTGATGTATAAACTATCAGACTGCGTGGTCGGTAGTAGTGGGTTTCAGTAGGCCTTTAAGTATCTTGTCTTTGCAGTCTATTCAATTGCATATGGGTTTAAAATAATTTGCAAATCATTGTATTCTCTTTTTATGTACGATTTACACAACGTGCCAACTTCACTGGTTTTGGGTTTTGTACATTACCAGCATGATATTCCACATCACAAAATATTGTAACATACTAAATGGTAATGTGACTTACAAAACTTTTAATAGTTGGTAATGTAAACATTGAAAAAGAACTGACTCATAAAGTCAGACTTTTTATTTATCAATCTTTTGATGGCCAAAACCATCATTAAAAATAAAAAGTTGGATGACCTTGTACAATAAGTGAACTGCTGTTTTTGTTACTTTGATACTCTCCCTGTGCGGCACTTCTGACAGCCTCTTACGTGGTCTTAACTCCTCACCTCTGCCAGAGTGACCTCCCACGAACACCTCGCTAATGAACATTTATTGGTTCCTGACTTGCACAGAAAGTCACTGATGGTCGAGCATCCCTTCAGATGCTGGCAGAGAGGGTTGGATGTTTCTATATGTGCTCTGTGATGGACTGGCAAACAGTACACGGTGCAGTCCGCCTTTTGCTCAAAGTCAGACAGTCTGTGACACTTAACGGAATAAACAAGTTGAGAAAACTTGCCACCAAAGAATTGCCAGATACTATATGCAACATTAACTGGAAAAACCCCAGGTGGACTTTCTGACGCAGAAATACCTTTAGATTGAACATTACTTCTCCAGTGGTCCTGGCTTTCCTCCATATAACATGTGAATGCAGTTGAACCTCAGGATACGGGTTTTAATTGGTTCTGTGACTCAGCTCATACCTTGAAAAACTTGTGTTGCGAACGGCGTCACGCCTTTAAGGTAATTTAAATATATTTAATTGGTGTTTGGCCCCTCTAAAAAAGCACAACGTTTAATAATATAATATAAAATATTAAAAAAAAACACTAAAAAAATGTAAGAAAAAAGAGCAAAACAGTGAGAGTTGAGAAATACATTTTAAAAATTAATAATATACTTAGTCAACTATAACAACGTTTTGTCTTAAAATATTTATTATATCTGATTTTACCAATTTTTTTTTAATAAAAAAGTGTAGACACCACTGATCTAAAATATTTAAAAAAAACAGTAAAAAATGTAAGAAAAAAAGAGAAAAACATAGGAATGAGTTGAGGAATAAATAAAAAAAAGTTAATAATATACTTAGTCACCTATAACACCACGTTTTGTCTTTAATTATATATTCTATCTGATTTTAGCATTTTTTTCCCAAAAAAAAAGCTTCTAAAATATTAGAAGATCTTGAAATAACAAATTTAAATGTCCTTAAACTGTAATTAAAACTTATTTATTTAGTTATGCTAAAATATGCTAATTTAGGAAGTAATCAATTTGTAAAATTACAACAACAAGAATAAACACTGTTAAATGTGTGACTGAACATTAATATTTTTGTACAGGCAGTAATTTTTGACACACTAGGTCAGGGGTCCCCAAACGTTTTGACTCGTGGACCGCATATATATATATATATATATATATATATACATATATATATATATATATATATATATATATATATATATATATATATATACATATATATACATATATATATATATATATATATATATACATATATATATATATATATATATATATATTCCTCGCGCACTAATTGACTGAAAGAGCGTACACTTTGCCGATGATGTCACGTTATTGATGAGAAAATGTATTTTTAGACAATATGGTCTGCCTGAGCGGCTAGGAGACACAGAGAGTAACAAGCGGTAGAAAATGAATTAGAAAGGACAGATTTTTAAAAATAATAATAAAAAAATATTAAAATATATATATATATATATATATATATATATATTTTTTTTTTTTTTTTTTTAATATATATTTTTTAAATATATATATATATATTTATTAGTTTTTTTGTTTTGTTTTTTAACTTGGGGACTTTCCACGGGCCGGATTTTGGATGCTGACGATCTGTATCCGGCCCGCGGGCCGTAGTTTGGGGACCACTGCACTAGGTTATGCAGTTACACAATTGTATTATTAATAACTGTATTTTATTCCTACATGGGGGGGAAACAACAGTGAAAATGTAAGAAAAAAGTACAAAAAAATAGGTATATAATGAGAAAAAGCTGAAATGTTCAAACTAATAATTAATAATGATATACTTAGGTCACCTATAAACACAAAGATGACCAAATCTGTTTTTAGCATTTTTTTATAAAAAAAAAATATATATCAAAATGGTCCCCGCATACTTTGACTTCTCAGAAAAAGTTTGGACACCCCTAAACTAAAGCATCAATATTTTGATTTGAGAATCGATATAAGAGCATAAAGATCTGGTATCGGGGGTATCCATATTTCAGTATTGATCCGCACATCACAGAAAGTTTGGGTGCTTACTTCCAGAGCAGTAGTAAACAAAGTAACATTGGTGTATTATAACACTTGAAACTGAATATATTTGAATATAACCATGGTATTGTTAATGAGACTATTCATCTTTACAAGTCATTCAATCAGCCAAATCTTTGAGATCCCTTTAAGTTTCAACTATATTGACAAACGCTGCAGGGCGACGTGTTCAAACCTGCGCACACGTTGGAGCTAATACCTATTTATATATGTAACAGTCAACACGGGCTGTGGTGTAAGTTCAACGTGTTCACATTTACAAACAGAGAAGAGCCTCAGAAGTGTGAAGTTCATGTGTCTCCCTCAGGGTGCACATTAGCATTGTCTTTATGTGGAGATAACGGGAGAAAACACCTTTGGTCTTAAATATTGACACAAACTTCAGGGCAGTGCGTTTTTACGGGCTCAAACGCAAACACTAAACTCCTGTTTGTACAGTTTGCATCGTTAATGCATACATTACATTACACAATCTCTATCAGTTAACAACTGCAGATCTGACTCTCTTAGGCTAACCTCCGGAGTCCCTCAGGGGTCAATATTAGGCCCCCTTTTATTTAGCCTCTATATTAATGATTTGCCCACTGTTTGTCCTGAAGCTGAATGCTTAATGTATGCAGACGACACGGTTTTCTTCGTCACCGATTCTGTTCATAACTTTTATGAACAGAATTTCTAGGCGCAGTCAAGGCGTTGAGGGGATCCGGTTTTGTGGCTGAAGGATTAGGTCTCTGCTTTTTGCAGATGATGTGGTCCTGATGGCTTCATCTGGCCAAGATCTTCAGCTCTCACTGGATCATTTCGCAGAAGAGTGTGAAGCGACTAGGATGGGAATCAGCACCTCCAAGTCCGAGTCCATGGTTCTCGCCCGGAAAAGGGTGGAGTGCCTTCTCCGGGTTGGGGAGGAGATCTTGCCCCAAGTGGAGGAGTTCGAGTACCTCAGAGTCTTGTTCACAAGTGAGGGAAGAGTGGATCGTGAGATCGACAGGCGGACCGGTGCGGCGTCCTCAGTGATGCGGACGCTGTATCGATCCGTTGTGGTGAAGAAGGAGCTGAGCCGGAAGGCAAAGCTCTCAATTTACCGGTCGAGCTACGTTCTCATCCTCATCTATGGTCATGAGCTTTGGGTTATGACCGAAAAGACAAGATCACGGGTACAAGCGGCCGAAATGAGTTTCCTCCGCCGGGTGGCGGGGCTCTCCCTTAGAGATAGGGTGAGAAGCTCTGTCATTCGGTAAAGCCGCTGCTCCTCCACATCGAGAGGAGCCAGATAAGGTGGTTCAGGGATCTGGTCAGGATGCCACCCGAACGCCTCCCTAGGGAGGTGTTTCGGGCACGTCCGACCATACTTGCCAACCTTGAGTCCGATTTCGGGAGGCGGGGGGCCTGGTTGGGGCGGGCGGGGGCGTGGTTAAGAGGGGTGGAGTATATTTACAGCTAGAATTCACCAAGTCAAGTATTTCATATATACAGTATATATATACAGTATATATATATATATATATATATATATATATATATATATATATATATATATAAGAAATACTTGACTTTCAGTGAATTCTAGTTATATATATATATATTTATTTTATTATATATATATATATATATATAAGAGAAATACTTGAATTTCAGTGTTCATTTATTTATATATTTATTTATATACACACACATAACACTCATCTACTCATTGTTGAGTTAAGGGTTGAATTGTCCATCCTTGTTCTATTCTCTGTCACTATTTTTCTAACCATGCTGAACACCCTCTCTGATGATGCATTCTGCTTTGTTTCCTTGTTGTGTGCGCAGTTGTGCACTGCACTCTTTAAAAGCCGTAGATGTTATTGTCACATATGCATGTACAGTAGATGGCAGTATTGTCCTGTTTAAGAGTGTCACAACATTGCTGTTTACGACAGACAAACTGCTTTACGGTAGACAAAAACGTGACTGCTGTTGTTGTGTGTTGTTGCCGCGCTGGGAGGACGTTAATGAAACTGCCTAACAATAAACCCACATAAGAAACCAAGAACTCGCCCTCGATCATTCTACAGTTATAACGTGATTGGGCAGGCACGCTGTTTGTATTGTGGGAAAGCGGACGTGAAAACGGGCTGTCGACACGTCACTCAGGTCCGCCTGAATTTCGGGAGATTTTCGGGAGAAAATTTGTCCCGGGAGGTATTCGGGAGAGGCGCTGAATTTCGGGAGTCTCCCGGAAAATCCGGGAGGGTTGGCAAGTATGGGAAGACCTGCGACCCGACCTCAGATAAGCGGAAGACTATGGATGGATGGATGGCATATTGTTTTCTTTTTCTCTCTTTATTTTCTTTTTCTTTTAAATTGTAATTTTACTGCCTTTTTTACATCATGGCCAGGGGATTACAGATGAAAACTAGTTTTATCATATTGCATTGTCCCCTTTGAAATAAACTACACTATACTATACATTCAAACGCTGGCCTGCAAACTTAAAACATGTTCAGTTAACCGTTGGAAGAAGGGTAAAAAAAAATAAAAAAACGCTCCTGCAACAGGAAGCCAATAGTGGCTGCATCCCCCTCAGGGTGCACATTACCATTGTTGTGAGCCAGGTTAATGGACTTCAAACAGGGTTTATTATATTGTGCAGCACACAACAGTGAGGTGTGTTGAGGAAGCTAACCTTATCTGGCCATAGGGGGTAGGAAGACTCAGCTGCTCTGCAAATAAATACGTGATACATCGTGAGGAAGCGTTCACTTCACTTCAACATAACATGCACTGTATGAAACACATATTCAGATACACAGCTGCACAACCAGCCATTAAGCAGCGTAACAACACTATGTTGTTTTCTCCTTCCACCCCAATTTAACACAGCATATGAAATCATAGTACGACAACATACAAAAACCGGGGCGTCAGCAATTAAAGCAATTTGGCTCATTTAGTTTCTCGTTTCTTTGAAGAGACTGAGGTGTGGCACTTTGACAGGTAACATTTTGTAATCTATCGGTGGCGAGGAGGGGAGCCGATTATGTCATCATGCATAATTAGCCATGATCCATGAGAATGCATTTTTCTTCCCCAAAACGCCTGTAAAAAAGGTTATACACATTTTTAAAGACACAGCTCTGTGACGTATCAGCTCCGAATTCTGGGCCACCGCACACAAGACAAAAGCAAAATGTGCGAAATTTTTTGAAGCAAAATTATTTGCTTATTATCTGTGTACTAGTGTTGTCCCAATACCAATATTTTGGTACCGGTCCCAACATTTTTTGATACTTTTCGGTACTTTTTGATACTTTTCTAAATAAAGGGGACCACAAACAATAGCATTAATGGCTTTATTTTAACACAAAAATGTACGGTACATTAAACATATGTTTCTTATTGCAGTTACGTCCTTAAATAAAATAGTGAACATACAAGACAACTTGTCTTTTAGTAGTAAGTAAACAAACAAAGGCTCCTAGTTTAGCTGCTGACATATGCAGTAACATATTGTGTCATTTTCTATTCTATTATTTTGTCAAAATTATTAAGGACAAGTGGTAGAAAATTAATTATTAATCTACTTGTTCATTTACTGTTAATATCTGCTTACTTTCTCTTTTAACATGTTCTATCTACAGTTCTGTTCAAATGTCATTGTAGAGGTTGCCCTCTAGTGGGTTCTGCGGACCACCACACACTGCCACGAGAGCCCGGATTTCAGGCTCCCACTCCAACTGCCGTGTCTCGTTCCGGCTGCTGCTAATAAAGGCGACAGGTGATTTACCAGGAATTGATTTACGCGGACCCCGACTTAAACAAGTTGAAAAACTTATTCGGGTGTTACCATTTAGTGGTCAATTGTACGGAATATGTACTGTACTGTGCAATCTACTAATAAAAGTTGCAATCAATCAATCAAAAGATAACAAGGTCCACCTGGGCCATCTACTCACCTGTCGCTGTTTTCGAGGCCGGTCCTTGCACACCTCGTTCCGCGGCAGGCCCGCAGGCCACGCCCCCCCTCCATAGTAATAATCATGTATTCTTCTGTTGTTTGGATGCTTTACATTAGTTTTGGATGATACTACAAATTTGGGTATCAATCCGATACCAAGTAGTTACAGAATCATTCATTGGTCATATTCAAAGTCCTCTTGTGTCCAGGGACATATCTCCTGAGTTTTTAAACATAATATACATTTTTTAAAAACGAAAGAAGAGGTGATGCAAAAAATATCGGGTTGGTGGGGGTGGCGGACCGGTACTCTTCTGTGTACTAGTGTTGTCCCGATACCACTATTTTGGTACCGGTACCAAAATTATTTCGATACGTTTCGGTACTTTTTGATACTTTTCTAAATAAAGGGGACCACAAAAAATTGCATTAATGGCTTTATTTTAACAAAAAAATTATGATACATTAAACATATGTTAATTATTGCAAGTTTGTTCTTAAATAAAATAGTGAACATACAAGACAACTTGTCTTTTATTAGTAAGAAAGAAAACAAAGGCTCCTAATTTAGCTGCTGACATATACAGTAACATATTGTGTCATTTATCATTCTATTATTTTGTCAAAATTATTAAGGACAAGTGGTAGAAAATGAATTATTAATCTACTTGTTCATTTACTGTTAATATCTGCTTACTTTCACTTTTAACACGTTCTATTGACACAGCCAGGGTACAACACTGTTTTATTTTCATAAGTCGTGCTAGGCTTTTGCTTTCCAGCAAATTTTGTTTTTCCTCAGTCTGTCTTTCGCTCTCTGGCTCCCACTCCAACTGCCGTGTCTCGTTGCGGCTGCTGCTAATAAAGGCGACAGGTGATTTGTAGATGGCCACCTGGGCCATCTACTCACCTGTCACTGTCTTCGAGGCTGGTCCTTGCACAATTCGTTCCGCGGCAGGCCTGCAGGCCACGCCCCCCCCCCCCCCCCCTCCACAGTAATAATCATTTATTCCTCTGTTGTTTGGATGCTTTACATTAGTTTTGGATGATACCACAAATTTGGGTATCAACCCGATACCAAGTAGTTACAGGATCATATATTGGTCATATTCAAAGTCCTCATGTGTCCAGGGACGTATTTCCTGAGTTTATTAACATAATATAAATTTTAAAAAAGAAAGAAGATGTGATGACAAAAAATAGACGTAATCATAATAGTATCGACAAGTTGACTAAGTTGTCCGTATTATGATTTGTCTGTGTGTAAAAAAAAAAATGATGTCTATATTTCTATTGGCGTGGGATTAGGGGGTCCCTGCTTTGCACACATTTAAAAACAAACACACACATTTTTTTTTACACATGTGCCGATCGAAATACGGACAGACAGATATTTTTTTACACCCAGACAAATCATAATAGGGACAAACAACTTCAAACACACACACACACACACACTGATTGCACACACAGTGTAACGACGTGATCGCATGGTTCTATGCAGGTCGTTCTCCCAAGACGCAGTAGGAATCTCCGGAGGCAAGGTGCAGGTGAGACAATGATTTATTGAAAAAAACTACAGTCACTAATAGTCACCCTTTGCTCTGATTACTTTTTCGCACACTCTTGGCATTCTCTCCATGAGCTTCAAGAGGTAGTCACCTGAAATGGTTTTCACTTCACAGGTGTGCTTGAAGCTCATCGAGAGAATGCCAAGAGTGTGCAAAGCAGTAATCGGAGCAAAGGGTGGCTATTTTGAAGACACTAGAATATAAAACTTGTTTTCAGTTATTTTACTTTTTTTTGTTAAGTGCATAACTCCACATGTGTTCATTCATAGTTTTGATGCCTTCAGTGACAATCTACAATGTAAATAGTCATGAAAATTAAAGAAAACGCATTGAAATGAGAAGAAGGTGTGTCCAAACTTTTGGCCTGTACTGTACGTCCATTTTTAGTAGGACTGCCATGCAACTCTAGTTACATGAGGCCCCTGATGCTTATGAACTGTGTTAAAAAGCAGAGTTACGACGCATAATGTCACCTCATATTAGTGCCAAATCTACGTGTGGCAGTCCAAATGTATTTGTGGCGGGCCACAACAACAAGTAACTATAGTAAATATTATATACCATGTACAAAAAACTACGATATGCCATAAAGCTAAAAAAAAAAAAATAGAAAAAAAATCACACATTATTCTCAAATGTAATGACTGATGATCTCCAAAGATTTTCTGTACACTGCAAAAAGTCAGTGTTCAAAAATAAGAAAACAAAATACAAAAATTTGGGGTATTTTATTTGAACTAAGCAAAATTACCGTATTTTTTGGACTATAAGTCGCAGTTTTTTTCATAGTTTGGCCGGGGGTGCGACTTATACTCAGGAGCGACTTATGTGTGAAATTATTAACACATTACCGTAAAATATCAAATAATATTATTTGGCTCATTCACGTAAGAGACTAGACGTATACGATTTCATGGGATTTAGCGATTAGGAGTGACAGATTGTTTGGTAAACGTATAGCATGTTCTATATGTTATAGTTATTTGAATGACTCTTACCATAATATGTTACGTTAACATACCAGTTGGTTATTTATGCCTCATATAACGTACACTTATTCAGCCTGTTGTTCACTATTCTTTATTTATTTTAAATTGCCTTTCAAATGTCTATTCTTGGTGTTGGGTTTTATCAAATAAATTTCCCCCAAAAATGCGACTTATATATGTTTTTTTCCTTCTTTATTATGCATTTTCGGCCGGTGCGACTTATACTCCGGAGCAGTGACGTGCCTGCCATCATTGAAAGAAAAAAAATGTAAAAAGAAAAAATGTTTATTAAATTGTTATATGTATCCAGTGATTATACTATAAAGTTATTTTCCATTTAACTTCACCCGTTTTAGATTATTTTTATTTAAAATCGCTGAATTTTCACATTTGCCGTTCAAATACTGAGAAGAGACGGTGCGGTGAACAGCAGCCAGTTGAGGCACGTCACTGCGTTGTGCCTCACCATGGATTGCGGACTCGGCTAACTGCTGGCCTGCTGTGCAGTGAGACTGTATTGCTATATGAATTATATTATACATTTCCATAATTTAGTTAGCTGAGGTATATGATGTACAGTGTATTTTGTCAACAACTGTATGTGTGTAACGTATTTCTTGTGCTGAGCGATCATAAAACGGCTGCAAAAGACGCACTGGCTGAGGCTCCAGTAATCCCGCCTCCTGCACCCCCGCCGTAGAATGCACGGCAACCCCTGACGGGAGTGTTATATCAACTAAAGCCCACACTTAAACTTTCCACGTGCAAGATTGAATCTATTTAAAAAAGTTATTTCATAAGAAGCCAAAAAGTGCAAAAACAATAATGTTCGTGTTGGAGGAGTTGTGAATGACTGCAGGGCCACAACATTAGGTACACCTGCAGACTGCAGGTGTACCTAATTCACAACTCCTCCAACACGAACATTATTGTTTTTGCACTTTTTGGCTTATTATTAAATAACTTTTGTAACCTATTTTTATGGGCTTTCCTCTTTGTGATGTTAAGTTCCTGTTATGCGCTGTTATACAGTATATGCCCTGAGCTCTTATTTTGAAGGCGCTAAGAGCGGAAGTGATGACACGTTGGAGTGGAGCGGAAGTTTTTGAAAGAAGGTAAATAAAGTGGTCCTCGTGTAAACTGGAGCCTCCGTGTTTGTTATTTTGTAGTTTCATACAGTATAGGCGACATTTATAAACCCTCGGTTACACTTTTTTAAATAGATTCAATCTTGCACGTGGAAAGTTTAAGTGAGGGCTTTAGTTGATATAACACTCTCGTCAGGGGGTGCATTAATCCAGCACAACAGCGGCTCATGGACTTATTTTATAAGTAAAGGTAAGACCATAATAACATTTTTTTTAATTAAATGTGCTTTTTTGTGTGCTACAGTTTGTATGTGTAAAGTTAAAGTTAAGTTAAAGTAGCAATAATTGTCACACACACACTAGGTGTAATGAAATTTGTCCTCTGCATTTGACCCATCCCCTTGATCACCCCCTGGGAGGTGAGGGGAGCAGTGGGCAGCAGCGGCGCCGCGCCCGGGAATAATTTCTGGTGATTTAATAACCCCCAATTCCAAGCCTTGATGCTGAGTGCCAAGCAGGGAAGAATGCTGGTATGAGCTTTTAAACATAACCCGTTAACTGCTGCCAATCAAACTCTTTAGGGTTCATATGTTTGTAAATCTGACTGTGATGAAGTCAGTGCCTCACCAGCCATCAACCTCACCGCACGTCACTGCTCCGGAGCGACTTATACTCCGAAAAATACGGTATCTGCCAATAGAACAAGAAAATTCGGCTTGTCAAGACTTTCCAAAACAAGTCAAATTAGTTAAACTCAATGAACCCAAAATTACCTTAAAATAAGTATATTCTCACTAATAACAAGTGCACTTTTCTTGGTAGAAAAAAAAATTAGACCTTTTTGCTCAATATGTTGGAAAATATTCTTAAATTAAGCAAATGCTAGTGCCATTATCTTGACATAATGATATGCGCTCGGCATCATGGTTTTTTTTTTCATGCTTGAAGTAAGAAATTATTACTTTAAAAAAGTAGTTTTATACTTGTAAGTGTTGACACAGCTTTGCAACACTTGATATTCTAGTTTCAAGCATGTTTTACTCAATATAGGTAATCAAATCTCAGCTACAAGCTGTAATATCTAATTAAGATAATTTAGCCAAAACCCTTAAAACAAGTAAAACACTCTAACATAAAATCTGCTTAGTGAGAAGAATGATCTTAGACAGAAAATAAGCAAATATCACCCTTATTAGAGATATTTAATCTTACTTAGATTTCAGTTTTTGCAGTGTAGACGTCTGACACCTTCCTATGTGCCTGCCAGTCACTATCGGGAGTCTATTGAAAAAACCCACAGAGCTCAATGGGGCCTATGAGGTACAGAGAAGCCACAGGACGTGGGGCCAGGAGGGAGCTTTTAGTCCATCCTGTTCCGCTGACAGAACTGCAGCTCATTAATATTGCAAAAGAGTGAAGTAGGCTGGTGATGAAGGACAGGGGTGCTGCGTGAGGCCTAATCAAGCGTCACAGTGCTCCGGACAAAGACAATAACAAGAATATAGATTTAGGGATTCTGCTTGGCCACAGTTGATTAATAAGTGATGAGGAAATAAGGGCCTGTGCATGTGCTAAAGAAACATGATAATGTGTCAAGCAGGCTTTGTAAGCTTCAGATGTCAGTAAGAGGTTGGATCTTCTCAAAA
>NC_084575.2:24230566-24275566 GCF_033978685.3 Nerophis lumbriciformis
ATCTAAGGGAAATTTAAAAAACAACAAATGTAAATAAATAAACAGCTCGACGCCTTCATCCGTCTACATTTCAACAAACCACAGCAGCTAATTATAGCCCCAAGTCAAAGCTCTTTGATGCATTCTCCCGCAGCAGGAATCCGTGGCTTTTCTTTTCCTGGAAGTGCTTCTCTCTCCGTCCTGAGGTAAATTGCCTAATGGCACACAGCAGGCTCGCATCAGCGTCCGTACCGCGGTTGTCTTTGTGTTTAGAGGCGCACAAACACAATAGGACAAAGTCGGACTTCATGCCATAAGCACAAATGCCCGGATCTTTGACTCTGAAGTCATGAAAAACTGCAGAGACAATTATCTCTGTGGACTCTCAGGCCATGTCTACACTAAGTTGTTTAAAGGGGAACATTATCACCAGACCTATGTAAGCGTCAATATATACCTTGATGTTGCAGAAAAAAGACCATATATTTTTTAAACGATTTCCGAACTCTAAATGGGTGAATTTTGGCGAATTAAACGCCTTTCTAATATTTGCTTTCGGGGCGTCACATCGGGAAGCAATCCGCCATTTTCTCAAACACCGAGTCAAATCAGCTCTGTTATTTTCCGTTTTTTTCGACTGTTTTCCGTACCTTGGAGACATCATGCCTCGTCGGTGTGTTGTCGGAGGGTGTAACAACACGAACAGGGACGGATTCAAGTTGCACCAGTGGCCCAAAAGATGCGAAAGTGGCAAGAAATTGGACGTTTGTTCCGCACACTTTACCGACGAAAGCTATGCTACGACAGAGATGGCAAGAATGTGTGGATATCCTGCGACACTCAAAGCAGATGCATTTCCAATGATAAAGTCAAAGAAATCTGCCGCCAGACCCCCATTGAATCTGCCGGAGTGTGTGAGCAATAGAGATGCGCGGATAGGCAATTATTTCATCCGCAACCGCATCAGAAAGTCGTCAACCATCCGCAATCCACCCGATCTAACATTTGATCAGAACCGCATCCGCCCGCACCCGCCCGTTGTTATACATCTAATATAGACGATGCAAGGCATTAGTGAGGTTATAAAGCTTTTGCCTGTTAAAGAAAGGAGACTGATCCAATGCAGCACAGACATTCGCGTGCCACGCTGTCACGACCAGACGCACACCAGTGCGCAATCATATGGGAGCCGCGCTGAGCGCACCTCCAAGCGCGTCTCGCTGCCGGCGACGGCCGGGTATGGGCCCGACGCTCCAGCGCCATCCATTTTCAGGGCTAGTTGATTCGGCAGGTGGGTTGTTACACACTCCTTAGCGGGTTCCAACTTCCATGGCCACCGTCCTAGCTGCTGTCTATATCAACCAGGGTGAGCCCCACCCCTTTCGTGAGCACACTGCGCGCGGAGTGACCCCTGTTACGCGCCCCCAGCAACAGGGGTGGCGGGCAGGTAAGCTGCGCGGGAGGAGCGCGCGGAGTGACCCCTGTTACGAGCCCCCGGCCACGGGGGTGGCGGGCAGGTAAGCTGCTTACCTGCTGCGCGTGACGCCGGCCGCGGCGAAGGCGGACGAGGCGGGGTGTCGGTGCGGTGGCCGCGGTGGTGACCCTGGACGTGCGTCGGGCCCTTCTCGCGGATCGCCTCAGCTACGGCTCCCGGTGGGGCCCTCTCAGGGGAAGGGGCCTCGGTCCCGGACCCCGGCGAGGTGTCCCTTCTCCGCTCTGTAAAAGTGTCCATCTCTTTTTTTTTTTTTCTTCTGTTGTGGCATATGCGGCAGGTGCCTGCTCGTTTTTCGTATGTGGGTAACAACATTTAACTATGTATATATATTTCCGAATTGGTTTAACTGCCACCCGCCTGAATCTATTTAAAATCTAATTTTTTTTTATTTCAACCACCCGACCCGACCCGACCCGCGGATAAAATCTAATTTTTTTTTATTTCATCCGCCCGATCCGCGGATAATCCGCGGACTCCGCGGTTGTGCCCGCAAACCGCGCATCTCTGGTGAGCAATTCAGGGACAAAGGCCCTCGGTAGCACGGCAAGCAATGGCGGCAGTTTGTTCCCGCAAACGAGCGAGCTAAACCCCCTATCGACCCTAGCTTCCCTGTCCTGCTGACATCAACTCCAAAACTGGACGGATCAGCTTTCAGGAAAAGATAGCGGATGAGGGTATGTCTACAGAATATATTAATTGATGAAAATTGGGCTGTCTGCACTCTCAAAGTGCATGTTGTTGCCAAATGTATTTCATATGCTGTAAACCTAGTTCATAGTTGTTAGTTTCCTTTAATGCCAAACAAACACATACCAATCGTTGGTTAGAAGGCGATCGCCGAATTCGTCCTCGCTTTCTCCCGTGTCGCTGGCTGTCGTGTCGTTTTCGTCGGTTTCGCTTGCATACGGTTCAAACCGATATGGCTCAATAGCTTCAGTTTCTTCTTCAATTTCGTTTTCGCTACCTGCCTCCACACTACAACCATCCGTTTCAATACATTCGTAATCTGTTGAATCGCTTAAGCCGCTGAAATCCGAGTCTGAATCCGAGCTAATGTCGCTATAGCTTGCTGTTCTTTCCACCATGTTTGTTTGTGTTGGCTTCACTATGTGACGTCACAGGAAAATGGTTAAAATCAGGCACTTTGAAGCTTTTTTTAGGGATATTGCGTGATGGGTAAAATTTTGAAAAAAACTTCGAAAAATATAATAAGCCACTGGGAACTGATTTTTAATGGTTTTAACAATTCTGAAATTGTGATAATGTTCCCCTTTAACCCCCTTAAACGAGTAATTATTTAGCCTAAGCCTCGTTTCAGCCACACTAAACCAGCGTTTAAGGTTCCCCTTCTCAGACAAATTTTTACACGGCTAAGCGTGCCGTGTATTTATTTGAGTATCTTTTGTTCTGCCATTTGAGTACTGGCGAGCGATCTCTGAATCCGGGAACATATCCTTCACGGATTTGTTGAAAACATCCGCAAATGAGAACGGGATGTTGCTTGCAAGGTGGCCCATAATACTGCGTTGCCGCCACCTTGTGTTTCTCTCACCGTTCATGAGTGACTATATCCATAACACCACGTGTTATGGGTTATAGATAAACCTATGGATAACGGAGACATATATAATAGTCTCCTTTTCAGGTGAGAGGACACTAAAGGCAGTGCCTTTAAAGGCACACCCCCACTATTGTTTGTCCGGCTGGAAATTTTGGACATTACTACTTGCCGTAGTTTTGAAGCAATGCATGATGGGAATCCGGATGTTGTGTGTCAGTGTATCAACGTGCCGGCTGGAATAAATACACGCTGAGAAATATCTCCGTGCCTGCCTACTTTATGGGTTATAGATACAACCTAGGGATAACGGAGACATATATAATAGTCTCCTTTTCAGGTGAGAGAGGACGCTAAAGGCAGTGCCTTTAAGGCACACCCCCAATATAGTTGTCCGGGTGGAAATTGGGAGAAATTCGGGAGAATGGTTGTCCCGGGAGATTTTCGGGAGAAACACTGAAATTCGGGAGTCTCCCGGAAAATCCGGGAGGGTTGGCAAGTATGGTATGGACTCATTGATCGTTTACAAACTGAGTTCGGAGAGGAGGTGACGCCAGAAAGACCGCACCCCACACAGGAAGTGACGTCAGAAAGAACGCGCCACAGCCAGCTTCATAATAAAGCGGTTTTGTAACTCGGAGCTAACCACTGGAAATATGAAAGCGAGTCATCAAGACATGCCCGTGTTTCTCCTTCTTCTACATGTACAGACGCTTGTGGAGATCACACATGAATACCTTAAGAGAAAGCGATTGCAGCTATTCAGGATACAACACTTCTCAGACGGCAAGAGAACTTTCGAATGTCCAGGTCAGCTGTGATTATACTTAGCGAAAAACTTTGTCCATTTGTCGAAGGAGAGTCAACAAGAATGCGGGCTACCGTGGATGTGATAAAAAAAAAAAAAAGTAGCGTGTGCTTTGTATTACCTGGCCGTCGAGGGAAGACTAACTACGGAAAACGGCGAATGCTTTTGGACTGGCAAAGCAGACTGTATCAGTTATTGTCCGCCATGTATTTGGTGGACTCAACGTCTAGGTCAGTGGTTCTTAACCTTGTTGGAGGTACCGAACCCCACCAGTTTCATATGCGCATTCACCGAACCCTTCTTTAGTGAAAAAAATATATATATATTTTTTTCAAATTCAAGAAAAAGTTGTATGTTTTTTTTACTGGTGCACAAAATGAACCGTGCATGAACATCACCTTGTTCAAAGAACAAAACCAACACAGTGCATGAACTCACAACAAATTACATACCTTACACACATTACCATGAATTGATTAACGTGGACCCCAACTTAAACAAGTTGAAAAACTTATTCGGGTGTTACCATTTAGTGGTCAATTGTACGGAATATGAACTGTACTGTGTATTCTCTTCCTTTGCAATCTGCTAGTAAAAGTTTCAATCAATCAATCCAAAATCCTTCAAATCAGATGGAAAATTAGAGGGAACATTGTTTGGGGGTATACATAATACGCTGATAGGGAGAAGTTTTATTCACACGATAAGTCGGATGTCTCCTTACCTCCGTGGCGGAGGCTCCGCCGAACCCCTGAGGCCGACTCACCGAACCCCTAGGGTTCGATCGAACCCAGGTTAAGAACCACTGGTCTAGGTCCAGAGTATATAAAGTCACCAAAAAGGAATGGACAATGAAGGTGAAGGCAAAAGGGTGAGGAGTGTCCTGACCAGATATCTATATCCCTAGTTAGATTCGCAGCTGAGTGTGAAGCGACTAGGATGAGAATCAGCACCTCCAAGTCCGAGTCCATGGTTCTCGCCCGGAAAAGGGTGGAGTGCCATCTCCGGGTTGGGGAGGAGATCTTGCCCCAAGTGGAGGAGTTCAAGTACCTCGGAGTCTTGTTCACGAGTGAGGGAAGAGTGGATCGTGAGATCGACAGGCGGATCGGTGCGGCGTCTTCAGTAATGCGAACGCTGTATCGATCCGTTGTGGTGAAGAAGGAGCTGAGCCGGAAGGCAAAGCTCTCAATTTACCGGTCGATCTACGTTCCCATCCTCACCTATGGTCATGAGCTTTGGGTTATGACCGAAAGGACAAGATCACGGGTACAAGCGGCCGAAATGAGTTTCCTCCGCCGGGTGGCGGGGCTCTCCCTTAGAGATAGGGTGAGAAGCTCTGTCATCCGGGGGGAGCTCAAGGTAAAGCCGCTGCTCCTCCACATCGAGAGGAGCCAGATGAGGTGGTTCGGGCATCTGGTCAGGATGCCACCCGAACGCCTCCCTAGGGAGGTGTTTAGGGCACGTCCGACCGGTAGGAGGCCACGGGGAAGACCCAGGACACGTTGGGAAGACTATGTCTCCCGGCTGGCCTGGGAACGCCTCGGGATCCCCCGGGAAGAGCTGGACGAAGTGGCTGGGGAGAGGAAAGTCTGGGCTTCCCTGCTTAGGCTGCTGCCCCCGCGACCCGACCTCGGATAAGCGGAAGAAGATGGATGGATGGATGGATAGTTAGATTGAAGTAAAATGTTCTTTATCACATCGTTTACGTGTCTAATAAAGACTTGATTAATTCATGATGGCTCAGGTGTGATTCACTACAATAGGGCACACAGCACACTGGATTACAGTTAATTGAAATACCACAACACTGGATATTGTTCAGATAAGTTAAATTTAAGAACTTGCACACAAAGCAACTCTAGGTGACTATGACGTGCGCATTTTCCGCGCATGCGTACTAGGTCGCGTTGCGCCGGCGGACGGATTGGGGGACACGGATAAGGTTAGGTGGAATTTACCCTGGATACCCTTAGTGTAAACGGGGCCTCGGTGGTGTGGAGCTGCCAGCCTGACATTGGCAAAGACCTCTACATGTGTGCATGAGCCCAAGATCAACAGTGGAGGAGAAACCACCCGGAGTGTCGACAGACCCATCACGTGCTGCTGACTTCACACTCCAATACCTAAACTTGCATGAACTCCCGGGCACGGGCAAAAGAGAAAGGAGGTCTTGTGTTCGTATCCCAGACATTGTCGTTTCCTCTTGGCCCCCTTCCTGGTCTGCCCATAAACCTGCAACCCCTTCATGCAAAAAGCGTGAATGTAATAGCGGGGTCAAAGCCCGAGCGCTTTGAAATGAATGTGACGCTTCTCAGAGTTTGGACAGGGTGACATGTCACATCCAGACATGCATCAACATGACCAGGTCTCATCCCTGCACGAGGCTCCCTTATCCCGGTGGACCGCACTCATGTGTTTCTCATCAGGCAAGTCTGTGGTTACCATCATGATTTTTGCTCGACTGGAAAAACATTGCTAATATGGTGAGCGCTCGGGGGAGAAAAAAAAGCTTTTGATGCAGCCACTTTACAAATAACCCTCCCAATGTCATATGGTTTGCATTCATATCCTAATTTATTTCCTCTAAATGTCTATTGAACATTCTGCTGAGGCCAGACTTGGAAGAAAGCTGCCCAGGGAGAGCAGTTTGTGGCAAAGTATATATTTTTTGGTCCAGCCTGCATACTTTAATAAGGAGGTCAGTAATCCAACGCAAGCAGACGGAATATGCTCACCTTATCAAGGCGGTCTGATGCATTGCATAAACTAAAATTCAAGAAAGTAAAAAAAAAAGTCTCATTTTAAAAGGGGAACTGTACATTTTTGGGAATTTTGTCTATTGTTCACAATCATTTTAAGGGACAATATGACAATATTTTTAATTTCTTTGCAGTCTAACTTGTAAAAATCGGCTCGTTCTAGGCATACTTGCCAACCTGGAGACCTCCGATTTCAGGAGGTGGTGAGAGGGGGTGGGGGTGGGCGTGGCTAAAAGGGGAGGGGTATATTTACAGCTAGAATTCACCAAGTCAAGTATTTCATATATATATATATATATATATATATATATATTTATTTATTTTATTATATGTATATATATATATATATATATATATATATATATATATACGTATATATATATTAATTTTATTATATATATATATATATATATATATATATATATATATGGGCTTCACGGTGGCAGAGGGGTTAGTGCATCTGCCTCACAATACGAAGGTCCTGAGTAGTCTTGGGTTCAATCCCGGGCTCGGGATCTTTCTGTGTGGAGTTTGCATGTTCTCCCCGTGACTGCGTGGGTTCCCTCCGGGTACTCCGGCTTCCTCCCACTTCCAAAGACATGCACTTGGGGATAAGTTGATTGGCAACACTAAATTGGCCCTAGTGTGTGGATGTGAGTGTGAATGTTGTCTGTCTATCTGTGTTGGCCCTGCGATGAGGTGGCGACTTGTCCAGGGTGTACCCCGCCTTCCGCCCGATTGTAGCTGAGATAGGCTCCAGCGCCCCCGCGACCCCAAAGGGAATAAGCGGTAGAAAATGGATGGATGGATATATATATATATATATAAAAAATAAATACTTGAATTTCAGAGTTCATTTATTTACACATATACACACACACATAACACTCATCTACTCATTGTTGAGTTAAGGGTTGAATTGTCCGTCCTTGCTCTATTCTCTGTCACTATTTTTCTAACCATGCTGAACACCCTCTCTGATGATGCATTGATGTGTGGCACGCACAAAAGTGCTTTCATCAAATGCACTAGATGGCAGTATTGTCCTGTTTAAGAGTGTCACAACATTGCTGTTTACGGCAGACGAACTGCTTTACGGTATACAAAAACGTGACTGCTCTTGTTGTGTGTTGTTGCCGCGCTGGGAGGACGTTAATGAAACTGCCTAACAATAAACCCACATAAGAAACCAAGAACTCGCCCTCCATCATTCTACAGTTATAACGTGATTGGGCAGGTATGCTGGTTATATTGTGGGGACCTGAGTTAGCGGACTCAGGTCCCCATGGACCTGAGTCCGCCTGAATTTCGGGAGAAAATTTGTCCCGGGAGGTTTTCGGGAGAGGCGCTGAATTTCGGGAGTCTCCCGGAAAATCCGGGAGGGTTGGCAAGTATGGTTCTAGGTGGCTACCATGAATTGATTTACGTGGACCCCGACTTAAACAAGTTGAAAAACTTATTCGGGTGTTACCATTTAGTGGTCAATTGTACGGAATATGTACTGTACTGTGCAATCTACTAATAAAAGTTTCAATCAATCAATCAATCAAATGGCTAGCAATGCAGCTAATGGCAGCAATCAATTCTACCTCTGAATCACTTTAAAAAATGTATTCAAAAAACGTCAACAATACTTCGGTAACCTGTATAACAACCAAGCTGTAGCGACATAGTTATTGTAAGAGTAAACACGGAGGAACTATTTTTGCTAGCGTACTAACACATCTGCGTGCTACGATATTAGACGTAAGCTAGCTATGGCGATAGATACATTAAGCTGAGTAGCGTTTGAGTTTGTAATGCGCTACACAATATGATAGGACACCAATTTGTACGGACGGAAAAACATGAACAATCATATTACAGTATCTGTAAAGTATTGGCCCACATTTCATGTTTTGTTTGTGCACAGCTAGCTTGACAGCGTTTATAGTTGTTGTCAGGTTCAAACACTGATGACATCTATTAAACAAGACAAGAAGCAAGGAATTAAACAGACAGAATTCAATTTAGCTCAATTGAGGAGAAACGCGTAGACACTGTACCCTTCTACAGTGCCGTCCCACGCTCTGACGAAAGATTGTACACCTCCTCTTTTATTTGGACTTTCCCTGATTACATGGCAACAGCTGTTTCTAAGGGAGGGGGGTCGTAAACAGCCATCGCCTTTGGTTACAAAACAGTTAAAAGAAAAGATTGTAAAACAGTTCAAAGAAAAGGTGCCTGGAGGGAGGTCAGGCCCTGCCTCCTTTCCGCTTTGTAAATCTTGGGTCAAGACAAAATCTTCCTGTGGATTACAATACATCAAAGAAACTGACACCTTCATGTCGCTCCCCATCCTAAACAGTGGAGTTTTACAAGCCTTTTGTTTGGTAGGATCAAAGACAGCTTTTGTCCTCTCCGGGAACTCATTGAAACACTTGTGATAACTTAGATACAATTATTCTGAGAGTTGTACCAACACCCATGACGTGCTCAATCATGCTCAATACTAGAGTGACTCACTCGGTGGTCAGTCTTTCGTTGGTCCAGCTGGCCAAGGGCGTTTTTTCAAGTTGACTTAGGGTAAGCACACCATTTATGTCCGCATAGCTTGACTCCAAGCTCCACAAATTCAGCGTCAAAGTCACGCAGACCTCATTCTCTCGGCTTTAGTCTGCTCCAATGTTTCTGCCTCTCTTCATGCTCGCTAAACTTCTATAACCAGCAATTCGTCCTCCGTATACTCAACTTCAAAAAGATACGGTTTTGAATACTCATTTGTCCAAAAATAGTTGTTTTTGTTGTCTGTTACCAAATCTGCCATGATTAGAACACACTCCCGTTTGTTTACGGAAGTAGGAACACACATTGGTTGCCAGAAGTCGGAAGTGCGCTGCTATGGAAACGGAAATAAATGCGCTGAAGAAATTAGTTCCGGCAATGCTTAAAATGACCAAAATAGGGTAAATATTGTACATATCACATATTGTTATAAACTAGTCTGTTACTACATTATATATATATACATAGGTTGATGGAGGGTTTTGGAAATTGTTTCAGAGGACTTTGAAGGTTACAGTGGTGATTGTCTCCCATTAACCGCATTTTGGAAAGAGTTTTCAATTTTAAAATCCCTCCCTGCTCCCCAAATGTGTTCTTGTTTCTCATGATTGTAAACAGTAAACAAACTTTAAAAAAAAAAAAAGTGCAGTTCCCCTTTTAGCAACCATTTCTTATTTTTATTCTGAAAAGAGAAACTATTGAGCAACATGAGAAAACTCATCTTAATATAAGAAAATTTATCTCATATAACTTTCTAAATTAAAGAACAGACCCACATAAAGAAAATTATGTATGTCTAACTTTTATTTTATGGAAAAATATATACAAACCCCGTTTCCATATGAGTTGGGAAATTGTGTTAGATGTAAATATAAACGGAATACAATGATTTGCAAATCATTTTCAACCCATATTCAGTTGAATATGCTACAAAGACAACATATTTGATGTTTAAACTGATAAACATTTTTTTTTTTGCAAATAATCATTAACTTTAGAATTTGATGCCAGCAACACGTGACAAAGAAGTTGGGAAAGGTGGCAATAAATACTGATAAAGTTGAGGAATGCTCATCAAACACTTATTTGGAACATCCCACAGGTGTGCAGGCTAATTGGGAACAGGTGGGTGCCATGATTGGGTATAAAAACAGCTTCCCAAAAAATGCTCAGTCTTTCACAAGAAAGGATGGGGCGAGGTACACCCCTTTGTCCACAACTGCGTGAGCAAATAGTCAAACAGTTTAAGAACAACGTTTCTCAAAGTGCAATTGCAAGAAATGTAGGGATTTCAACATCTACGGTCCATAATATCATCAAAAGGTTCAAAGAATCTGGAGAAATCACTCCACGTAAGCGGCATGGCCGGAAACCAACATTGAATGACCGTGACCTTCGATCCCTCAGACGGCACTGTATCAAAAACCGACATCAATCTCTAAAGGATATCACCACATTGGCTCAGGAACACTTCAGAAAACCACTGTCACTAAATACAGTTGGTCACTACATCTGTAAGTGTAAGTTAAAGCTCTACTATGTAAAGCGAAAGCCATTTATCAACAACATCCAGAAACGCCGCCGGCTTCTCTGGGCCCGAGATCATCTAAGATGGACTCATGCAAAGTGGAAAAGTGTTCTGTGGTCTGACGATTCCACATTTCAAATTGTTTTTGGAAATATTCGACATCGTGTCATCCGGACCAAAGGGGAAACGAACCATCCAGACTGTTATCGACGCAAAGTTCAAAAGCCAGCATCTGTGATGGTATGGGGGTGCATTAGTGCCCACGGCATGGGTAACTTACACATCTGTGAAGGCACCATTAATGCTGAAAGGTACATACAGGTTTTGGAACAACATATGCTGCCATCTAAGCGTCGTCTTTTTCATGGACGCCCCTGCTTATTTCAGCAAGACAATGTCAAGCCACATTCAGCACGTGTACTTTCCTGGTCTGCAGTCCAGACCTGTCTCCCATCGAAAATGTGTGGCGCATTATGAAGCATAAAATACGACAGCGGAGACCCCGGACTGTTGAACGACTGAAGCTCTACATAAAACAAGAATGGGAAAGAATTCCACTTTCAAAGTTTCAACAATTAGTTTCCTCAGTTCCCAATCGTTAATATTGAGTGTTGTTAAAAGAAAAGGTGATGTAATACAGTGGTGAACATGCCCTTTCCCAACTACTTTGGCACGTGTTGCAGCCATGAAATTCTAAGTTAATTATTATTTGCAAAAAAAAATAAAGTTTATGAGTTTGAACATCAAATATCTTGTCTTTGTAGTGCATTCAATTGAATATGGGTTGAAAAGGATTTGCAAATCATTGTATTCCGTTTATATTTACATCCAACACAATTTCCCAACTCATATGGAAACGGGGTTTGTACATGAATATTGAAGGACGCAATTTTATAAGCACAATTTTTTAAACCTAATAAGAATTATCCTAAATCTAGAATATGTAATAACATTTCACTTAAATATAACCTCATTAAAGTACATTTTATCTCAATGTACGACTAATAAGAACATTTGGCTTTAACTTACCTTGCATTAAGGACATTTTACTTAAATCTAGCAATATGAAAGGAAATACTTTCTTGAACAACTACCTGGTTACAATTTTTTTAAATCATTATGTTCCTAAAGTTTTTTATTTTTTGCTTTCAGTAAAAAAAAGTTGTCTCATTTTAACATGAGTTGGTTTTGTTTACATGTATGACTTTTTGCAGTGGGCAACAATAAAATGAAGACTGGGTTGGGTTGCGAGAGAATAGAATAGAATAGAATCACTTTGTCATTGTATTTCTCATGGTTAACACAATTAGGTGCCATCCATCAGTTTAGTACAAATAAAAACAACTAAAATGAATAAAAGTCATAAATATCAGTCAACTAAAATGAATGGGCCTACATTTAACCGTAGTCTTGCTTATTAAAACCCATTTACACACTTTTTACAATATTTGCTATAGGATAAGTACTTTTGAAAGTTGACTTGGTTGCACAATTATTTTAGTTTATTTTAATATCTTACTTAACAAGCCGATAACATTAACAAATAGCTCTAAAAACCGCTCCAGTGGAGGGTATATATATATATATATATATATATATATGTGTGTATATATATATATATATATATATATATATATATACATATATATATGTATATATATATATATACACATATATATATGTATATATATATATATATATATATACATATATATATGACTGTTATCCGATATCAAATTGGCTCAGGACACCCCTGCTAGTGCAATAAAGGCGACCCTTACCCTTCCGGTCCACTTGACAACACCCGGGCAACGGTAAAGTAAAGTCAGTCCATCAAAGTTTCACTTTTTGTGTACGATATTTCCTTAATTTTCAAATGCAAATATTGACATATATTATAATAAATATAATAAATATGATAATAAAAATGTAATTAGAGATGTCCGATAATATCAGACTGCCAATATTATCGGCCGATAAATGCTTTAAAATGTAATATCGGAAATTATCAGTATCCGTTTTAAAAAAGCACAATTTATGACTTTTTAAAACGCCGCTGTACGTAGTGGTACACGGACGTAGGGAGAAGTACAGAGCGCCAATAAACCTTAAAAGCACTGCCTTTGCGTGCCGGCCCAATCACATAATATCTACAGATTTTCACACACACAAGTGAATGCAATTCATACTTGGTCAACAGCCATACAGGTCACACTGAGGGTGGCCGTATAAACAACTTTAACACTGTTACAAATATGCGCCACACTGTGATCCCACACCAAACAAGAATGACAAACACATTTCGGGAGAACATCCGCACCATAACACAACATAAACACAACAGAACAAATACCCAGAACCCCTTGCAGCACTAACTCTTCCGGGACGCTACAATAAACAACCCCCCACCCACCTCAACCCCGCCCACCTCAACCTCCTCATGCTTTCTCAGGGAGAGCATGTCCCACATTCCAAGCTGCTGTTTTGAGGCATGTTAAAAAAAAATAATGCACTTTGCACAGTGCCATGTTGGCATTTTTTTTCCATAACTTGAGTTGATTTATTTTGGAAAACCTTGTTACATTTAATGCATCCAGCGGGGCATCACAACAAAATTAGGCATGATAATGTGTTAATTCCACGACTGTATATATCGGTATCGGTTGATATCGGAATCGGTAATTAAGAGTTGGACAATCGGATATCGGCAAAAAAGCCATTATCGGACATCTCTAATAAATATAATAAATATGATCATAAATATGTTGTTTTACATTTGTGGCTGTGTGTTGAAGTGGCTGGTTGCATCAGCTCTGCTCTTTTAATGTCTTTAATGTCCTTTGTGTTCTTTGATGTTTCCCTCTTACACACATGTTTGTGTGCTATGGCTATGAGGTTTTTTTCCCCCTTGGCCTCAGTCTGGACCCCCTCTCCAGGGGCCCAGGTTTAGACTTGATTTTTTTTTTTTCCCCTCAAATCTTAAATCCTAATTTCCCTTAGGGGATTATTAAAGGGGAACATTATCACAATTTCAGAAGGGTTAAAACCATTAAAAATCAGTTCCCAGTGGCTTATTTTATTTTTCAAAGTTTTTTTCAAAGTTTTACCCATCACGCAATATCCCTAAAAAAAGCTTCAAAGTGCCTGATTTTAACCATCGTTATATACACCCGTCCATTTTCCTGTGACGTCACACAGTGATGCCAACACAAACAAACATGGCAGAAAGAACAGCAAGCTATAGCGACATTAGCTCGGATTCAGACTCGGATTTCAGCGGCTTAAGCGATTCAACAGATTACGCATGTATTGAAACGGATGGTTGTAGTGTGGAGGCAGGTAGCGAAAACGAAATTGAAGAAGAAACTGAAGCTATTGAGCCATATCGGTTTGAACCGTATGCAAGCGAAACCGACGAAAACAACACGACAGCCAGCGACACGGGAGAAAGCGAGGACGAATTCGGCGATCGCCTTCTAACCAACGATTGGTATGTGTTTGTTTGGCATTAAAGGAAACTAACAACTATGAACTAGGTTTACAGCATATGAAATACATTTGGCAACAACATGCACTTTGAGAGTGCAGACAGCCCATTTCAGGCGCGCTAAGAACATATATTTTTCCACGATTTCAGCACTCAGGTTAACCATACCTAAATAGACACAAAATACTGCATTACACAAGACTATCCGAATGTACTCGAATGATTGAAAAAAATAAATGTTTTTAAGCTAAATTATTGGTACAGTTTATGTATAATAATTTACGTAAAACCGCGAGCAATGAATAAAGTTTTCATCAATTAATATATTCTGTAGACATACCCTCATCCGCTCTCTTTTCCTGAAAGCTGATCTGTCCAGTTTTGGAGTTGATGTCAGCATCTGCTTTGAGTGAGAATATCCACACATTCTTGCCATCTCTGTCGTAGCATAGCTTTCGTCGGTAAAGTGTGCGGAACAAACGACTGACCATTTCGTCGGCTTTCCCCACACCCTCGTATTTTGAACGAATTTCGTCCGATTTCTTGCCACTTTCGCATCTTTGGGCCACTGAGTCACGTTGTGACGTCATCGCTCCGAGAGCGAATAATAGAAAGGCGTTTAATTCGCCAAAATTCACCCATTTAGAGTTCGGAAATCGGTTAAAAAAATATATGGTCTTTTTTCTGCAACATCAAGGTATATATTGACGTTTACATAGGTCTGGTGATAATGTTCCCCTTTAAAAATAATAGAACACTTATCACACTCTAAAAATGTTGGTCGTACTTAAAAATGCATGCATTTAGTTGTATTCATTGTTAAAAAAATATTGTATGGCTCTCACGGAAATACATTTTAAAATATTTGGCTTTCATGGCTCTCTCAGCCAAAAAGGTTCCCTACCCCTGCCTTAAAGTATGATTCACATTCAGAATTTTCCATCCTCCTACCGTATTTTTCGGAGTATAAGTCGCTCCGGAGTATAAGTCGCACCAGCCGAAAATGCATAATAAAGAAGGAAAAAAACATAAGTCGCATTTTTTGGGGAAATGTATTTGATAAAAGCCAACACCAAGAATAGACATTTGAAAGGCAATTTAAAATAAATAAAGAATAGTGAACAACAGGCTGAATAAGTGTACGTTATATGAGGCATAAATAACCAACTGAGAACGTGCCTGGTATGTTAACGTAACATATTATGGTAAGAGTCATTCAAATAACTATAACATATAGAACATGCTATACGTTTACCAAACAATCTGTCACTCCTAATCACTAAATCCCATGAAATCTTATACGTCTAGTCTCTTACGTGAATGAGCAAAATAATATTATTTGATATTTTACGGTAATGTGTTAATCATTTCACACATAAGTCGCTCCTGAGTATAAGTCGCACCCCCGGCCAAATTATGAAAAAAAACTGCGACTTATAGTCCGAAAAATACGGTAATAGTACTGTGATTCTGTATGGTATCCATCCTTAGTTAAAACTAATATATTTTTCCAAAAACAAAATCTGGTTTAGTGTTCCTTAGGATGACATTTTCATACAGCATGATTAGAAAACATTATTACCTTTTAAAGTACGATTCACATTCAGAATTTTCCATCCTTCTACTAACCCCGGTTCCATATGAGTTGGGAAATTGTGTTAGATGTAAATATAAACGGAATACAATGATTTGCAAATCCTTTTCAACCCATATTCAATTGAATGCACTACAAAGACAAGATATTTGATGTTCAAACTCATAAACTTTATTTTTTTTTTGCAAATAATAATTAACTTAGAATTTCATGGCTGCAACACGTGCCAAAGTAGTTGGGAAAGGGCATGTTCACCACTGTGTTACATGGCCTTTCCTTTTAACAACCCTCAATAAACGATTGGGAACTGAGGAAACTAATTGTTGATGTCAGCATCTGCTTTGAGTGAGAATATCCACACATTCTTGCCATCTCTGTCGTAGCATAGCTTTCGTCGGTAAAGTGTGCGGAACAAACGACTGACCATTTCGTCGGCTTTCCCCACAGCCTCGTATTTTGAACAAATTTCGTCCAATTTCTTGCCACTTTCGCATCTTTGGGCCACTGGTGCAACTTGAATCCGTCCCTGTTCGTGTTGTTACACCCTCCGACAACACACCGACGAAAGTGAGAAAATGGCGGATTGCTTCCCGATGTGACGTCATCGCTCCGAGAGCGAATAATAGAAAGGCGTTTAATTCGCCAAAATTCACCCATTTAGAGTTCGGAAATCGGTTAAAAAAATATATGGTCTTTTTTCTGCAACATCAAGGTATATATTGACGCTTACATAGGTCTGGTGATAATGTTCCCCTTTAAAGTATTTCTGATTCTGATTCTGATATATGCCAGTGTAACCTGAATTCTGCATTCGACTGGAAGCTGACAAGTGGGAAGTGTAATACTTGCCACCAGCATGCATTTGCTTCCTTTACTTGCAACCATCAATGCAAAGTTTCCCAGCTGCCGCAAACACATCGGACATATTTTCCTTATTGACCTTTTGCACGGTGCATTTAAATCACTGCAGCTGTACGGTATAAAAGCTTCCAGGAAGCGGCGTGTGTGTGTGTTTTTTGTTTCACTTCACTGATGTTACAGATACACAGCCGGTGGGTGGCTGAGGCGGTAGGTTTAAATAACTCTTGGCGCAAAAAGAGCACATAGCCATCAGCGGGTCTGTAAATAGTGGGCGTGCGTTGTTAACGTGTCACATACCATCAGTGGGAAATATGCTCAACACACACACACACATACTGGTTATCATTAGGAATGGGGACCAAGTTTTTGATCATCACTTGTGGGGACCACCCTTTCTACAGGTTGTGGAGGCATAAAAAAAATTTGGTCTTTAAATCTCTGGATTGATGAAGTAATGTGCTGATCATTCTTACTGGGAAATAAGAGTTAATATGGTTCATGGGGACCAAATTTAAATAATTTTGCATAATTCACACAAATTTGTACATGACTACTACTGAGGACCATTTAAAAAAAAAAAAAAAAAAAAAAAAAAAAAAGTTAAAATTAAATATGACATAATACTCAGAATACATCACTACAGCTGTCGTTTTATAGGAAGTTTCACCACTTAAATGTTAAAACAAATCCTGCATCTTTTGTGACATTACTGAAAACTGCTATTTAGCAGTAATGAAGTTGTCTGCAACTCCAACTACCATATATATATATATATATACAAACCCCGTTTCCATATGAGTTGGGATATTGTGTTAGATGTAAATATAAACGGAATACAATTATTTGCAAATCATTTTCAACCCATATTCAGTTGAATATGCTACAAAGACAACATATTTGATGTTCAAACTGATAAACATTTTTTTTTTTTTGCCAATAATCATTCACTTTAGAATTTGATGCCAGCAACACGTGACAAAGAAGTTGGGAAAGGTGGCAATAAATACTGATAAAGTTGAGGAATGCTCATCAAACACTTATTTGGAACATCCCACAGGTGTGCAGGCTAATTGGGAACAGGTGGGTGCCATGATTGGGTATAAAAACAGCTTCCCAAAAAATGCTCAGTCTTTCACAAGAAAGGATGGGGCGAGGTACACCCCTTTGTCCACAACTGCGTGAGCAAATAGTCAAACAGTTTAAGAACAACGTTTCTCAAAGTGCAATTGCAAGAAATTTAGGGATTTCAACATCTACGGTCCATAATATCATCAAAAGGTTCAGAGAATCTGGAGAAATCACTCCACGTAAGCGGCATGGCCGGAAACCAACATTGAATGACCGTGACCTTCGATCCCTCAGATGGCACTGTATCAAAAACCGCCATCAATCTCTAAAGGATATCACCACATGGGCTCAGGAACACTTCAGAAAACCACTGTCACTAAATACAGTTCGTCGCTACATCTGTAAGTGCAAGTTAAAGCTCTACTATGTAAAGCGAAAGCCATTCATCAACAACACCCAGAAACGCCGCTGGCTTCTCTGGGCCCGAGATAATCTAAGATGGACTCATGTAAAGTGGAAAAGTGTTCTGTGGTCCGACGAGTCCACATTTCAAATTGTTTTTGGAAATATTCGACGTCGTGTCATCCGGACCAAAGGGGAAGCGAACCATCCAGACTGTTATCGACGCAAAGTTCAAAAGCCAGCATCTGTGATGGTATGGGGGTGCATTAGTGCCCAAGGCATGGGTAACTTACACATCTGTGAAGGCACCATTAATGCTGAAAGGTACATACAGGTTTTGGAACAACATATGCTGCCATCTAAGCGGCGTCTTTTTCATGGACGCCCCTGCTTATTTCAGCAAGACAATGCCAAGCCACATTGAGCACGTGTTACAACAGCGTGGCTTTGTAAAAAAAGAGTGCGGGTACTTTCCTGGCCCGCCTGCAGTCCAGACCTGTCTCCCATCAAAAATGTGTGGTGCATTATGAAGCGTAAAATAAGACAGCGGAGACCCCGGACTGTTGAACGACTGAAGCTCTACATAAAACAAGAATGGGAAAGAATTCCACTTTCAAAGCTTCAACAATTAGTTTCCTCAGTTCCAAATCGTTTATTGAGTGTTGTTAAAAGAAAAGGTGATGTAACACAGTGGTGAACATGCCCTTTCCCAACTACTTTGGCACGTGTTGCAGCCATGAAATTCTAAGTTAATTATTATTTGCAAAAAAAAAAAATAAGTTTATGAGTTTGAACATCAAATATCTTGTCTTTGTAGTGCATTCAATTGAATATGGGTTGAAAAGGATTTGCAAATCATTGTATTCCGTTTATATTTACATCTAACAATTTCCCAACTCATATGGAAACGGGGTTAGTAGAAGGATGGAAAATCCTGAATGTGAATCATACTTTAAAAAGGTAATAATGTTTTCTAATCATGCTGTATGAAAATGTCATCCTAAGTAACACTAAACCAGATTTTGTTTTTGGAAAAATATATTAGTTTTAACTAAGGATGGATACCATACAGAATCACAGTACTATTAATGCCAGGATAACAAATGTTTCACTTAGGCATCTTCAGAATGGATGTGACTATCATTTAAAAAGGTTTCCCTTTAGGGCACCTGTTTTTTTGGTCCCCATACCATCAGAGGTCCCCTAAAGGTGACTGTGTAAAACAGGGGTCGGCAACCCAAAATGTTGATAGAGCCATATTGGACCAAAAATACAAAAACAAATATGTCTGGAGCCACAAAAAATTTAAAGCCATATTACATACAGATAGTGTGTCATGAGATATAAATTGAATTAAGAGGACTTAAAGGAAACTAAATGACCTCGAATATAGCTACAAATGAGGCATAATGATGCAATATGTACATATAGCTAGCCTAAATAGCATGTTAGCATCGATTAGCTTGCAGTCATGCAGTGACCAAATATGTCTGATTAGCACTCCACACAAGTCAATAACATCAATAAAACTCACCTTTCATGCAGAACGTTAAAAGTTTGGTGGACAAAATGAGACAGAAAAAGAAGTGGCATAAAACACGTCCTAGAAAGTCGGAGAAAGTTATACATGTAAACAAACTACGCCTACGGTGAGTTCAATCAATCAATCAATCAATCTTTATTTATATAGCCCTAAATCACAAGTGTCTCAAAGGGCTGCACAAGCCACAACGACATCCTCGGTACAAAGCCACACCGCCAAAATTAGTAGGACAAAACGGCGCTCGCCAAATACTCGAATCAGTGAAGCATGTTTAACATAAACAGTGTGCTTTGTAACAATTAGAGAGGCTTGTGTCATGTTTGTCCTCCTACAGAAACCATATTAAAACAAAAAATAGATTTTTTTTTTTTTCTTTTTCCATTTTTCATACATTTTTTAAAAAGCTCCAGAGAGCCACTAGGGCGGCGCTAAAGAGCCGCATGCGGCTCTAGAGCCGCGGGTTGCCGACCCCTGGTGTAAACGGAGCGATGTCCCCATTAAGTAAGCATTGCCAGAACACACACACACAAGTGAGGCCCCGGGCAGTCAGTGCGTCACAATATGTTGTATACATAAAAAAGCAACAAAGAGGACATACTTACAGGCAGGAAAGTATGTTCCAAACAGAATATTCATGCCAATCTCTCCAGGTTCCACCAAAATGCATTTGAGTCCTACACAGTGGAGTTCTGTATTTACCTTGAGATAAGAGGCAGAAAGGCTATAATCACTGATTGAAATGTAAATGTGTGGAAGCTAACTCAAGTATTAGCAATGGTGGGCACTCAGAAGCCGGCTATGAATTACAATCCCGGCGGCAAATTTTTCCTCATCGGCCATTATGTAAATGGAAGTATAAGTGACTGGTTGTGTTTGAAACAAAAATCGATGCAGGAGGTGATAAGTGAGAGTGGTTGACAGAAGGGTTGTGGATGTTTTATATTCAGGGCTGATAATTTGATCATGCAAAGTATATTCATTACACAAAAGCCCCCGGTATGCTAATAGGGGAAGTTCATATTTACCGTGGTTTTGTTGCACGTTTTTTGTGCTTTACGAAGTAAGAGCTGAAATTAAAATGTATATAGCTGCAACAACAAATGTGAAAAACTTTCGCTTAAAGGGGAACATTATCACAATTTCAGAATTGTTAAAACCGTTAAAAATCAGTTCCCAGTGGCTTATTATATTTTTCGAAGTTGTTTTCAAAATTTTACCCATCACGCAATATCCCTAAAAAAAGCTTCAAAGTGCCTGATTTTAACCACCCGTCCATTTTCCTGTGACGTCACATAGTGAAGCCAACACAAACAAACATGGCGCATAGAACAGCAAGCTATAGCGACATTAGCTCGAATTCAGACTCGGATTTCAGCGGCTTAAGCGATTCAACAGATTACGAATGTATTGAAACGGATGGTTGTAGTGTGGAGGCAGGTAGCGAAAACGAAATTGAAGAAGAAACTGAAGCTATTGAGCCATATCGGTTTGAACCGTATGCAAGCGAAACCGACGAAAACGACACGACAGCCAGCGACACGGGAGAAAGCGAGGACGAATTCGGCGATCGCCTTCTAACCAACGATTGGTATGTGTTTGTTTGGCATTAAAGGAAACTAACAACTATGAACTAGGTTTACAGCATATGAAATACATTTGGCAACAACATGCAATTTGAGAGTGCAGACAGCCCAATTTTCATCAATTAATATATTCTGTAGACATACCCTCATCCTGAAAGCTGATCTGTCCAGTTTTGGAGTTGATGTCAGCAGGCCAGGGAAGCTAGGGTTGATATTCTTCTCTTGATCATCTTCGGTGGCATAAGGGATGGTGTGAGCCAAGACATCCAGGCAGGGCCGGCCCGTGGCATAGGCCGTATAGGCAAATGCTAAGGGCGCCGTCCATCAGGGGGCGCCACGCCAGTGCCACAAATGTTGGAGAAAAAAAAAAAAAAAAAAGAAGTTGGTACTATTATTTCTAAATACAAAAAATAATCCCACGTTAATTAAAATGCAAAGTAAAGCCTATTTAATAGAAATATTATTTGTTACAACATTACGCCCCCCCCCCCCCCCTCCTCCCCCCGCACGGTGCGCCCCCTCCCTTTCCGTATCATGACTCTTTTTGGACGTCACCACATCAAAAAATCAACACAAGATGCCAAAACTGTCAGGTGCCCAGGGAAGAAAAAAGAGAAAAGAAGAGGAGGAGAAACGAGAAAAGAGAGAGGTAGCAGGTAGGTAACGTTAGCCTACATGAAATTATTTGTCTGTTACAGAATGTGATAGTAACCTGGCTTTTTAGCATTAAGCTAATGTTACATGATTCGGCAATTGCTAATCAATAAATAGCTAGTTCTGTTTTAACGTCGGGTTAATATTGTGGAGGGGGCTAAATTGTTATGGAAAATAATAATGTAACGTTAGGTAATTACAGTACTCCCACCTTACATTCCTCAAGGACATTTCTTTCTTTCTTTAGTTTATTTCGAACATGAACACACTTACATCATAATACATCACACAATTTCATATCATTTCATTTTACATCATGCCCGAAAAGGAGTAGGAAGAAGCAAAGCTTATTTAATCCTACCCCTTTCCCACTTCAAAGCGTTTACAAATATATAGAATCATTTACTGACCTTTTTATATAATAAAATAACATCTATGAATTAGTATACAACAGTTTTGTAATATGTAATTAATTAATTAATTAATTCAGTCATTATTAACATACTGAGATGAAGAATATCTTATTTTCAATAAGGTTGAAAGTATTTCTCATAATTCTTCTTCTTTGTACTCTGTAAGCACTATTATTTTGAACAACCTCTTAAACTGGATCATATCAGTACAATTTTTAACTTCTTTACTTAATCCATTCCATAATTTAATTCCACATACCGATATGCTAAAAGTTCTAAGTGTTGTACGTGCATATAAATGTTTGTATTAGGTCTTTTAAGCAGGTGTTTTTTGTTTACATGGTTATTGGCTTCTGGTTAGCTAATGTTTGCCCTGCAGGTAATCGTCACTTTTCCACCCCTTTATATATTAGGTATAGTTGTAAGTAAAAAAAAAAAAGGTCAAAGACAAAGCTATTCGGGTTCTTGTGAGTATATACACTTCACTGCCGATGTGGGGGGGCGCCACCTAAAATCTTGCCTAGGGCGCCAGATTGGTTAGGGCCGGGCCTGCATCCAGGGGGGTTTAGCTCGCTCGTCTGCGGGAACAAACTGCCGCCATTGCTTGCCGTGCTACCGAGGTCCTTTGTCCCTGAATAGCTCACACACTCCGGCAGATTCAATGGGGGTCTGGCGGCAGATTTCTTTGGCTTTATCGTTGGAAATGCATCTGCTTTGAGTGTCGCAGGATATCCACACATGCTTGCCATCTCTGTCGTAGCATAGCTTTCGTCGGTAAAGTGTGCGGAACAAACGTCCAATTTCTTGCCACTTTCGTATCTTTGGGCCACTGGTGCAACTTGAATCCGTCCCTGTTCGTGTTGTTACACCCTCCGACAACACACCGACGAGGCATGATGTCTCCAAGGTACGGAAAACAGTCGAAAAAACGGAAAATAACAGAGCTGATTTGACTCGGTGTTTGAGAAAATGGCGGATTGCTTCCCGATGCGACGTCACGTTGTGACGTCATCGCTCCGAGAGCGAATATTAGAAAGGCGTTTAATTCGCCAAAATTCACCCATTTAGAGTTCGGAAATGGGTTAAAAAAAAAAAAAGGTCTTTTTTCTGCAACATCAAGGTATATATTGACGCTTACATAGGTCTGGTGATAATGTTCCCCTTTAAAACGACATAAAAATAGTTTTATGCCATCTAAGTCTAGTAGACGTAGACCAAAATTGTACTCAAGTAAGAGTACCATTGTTTAGAGTTATATGACTCAAGTAAAAGTAAATATTCGTCATTATTCAGTGAAAGAAACTGCACAAGTACTGAGTAACTGTATTGCAGTAGTTGCTAGACTACTGCAACGCACTTCTTGTCGGGATCCCCAGCAAGAACATCCAGAAGCTGCAATACATACAGAATAGTGCTGCTAGGATCCTGATGAGAGTGCGGAAATATGACCATATCACACCAACTCTCAAATCCCTTCACTGGCTTCCTGTTCCACTCAGGATTGAATACAAAGTCTCCCTACTAACCCACGAGTGCCTCCATGGAAATGCCCCCCTCTACCTCAAAGAACTACTCACCCCCAAATCCTCCACACGACACCTCCGCTCCGGACAGGCTAACCTCCTCCAACCTCCGAGGACAAAGCTACGAAGAATGGGAGACCGGGCTTTCTGCTCCGCCGCTCCCAGTCTGTGGAACGCTCTCCCTGACCACCTGAGGGCACCACAGACTGTGGATGCTTTTAAAAAAGGCTTAAAAACCCTTCTTTTAGAAAAAAACATTTTTTTTTAGATATATGCATACCGTATTTTCCGCACTATAAGGCGCACCTAAAAACCACAATTTTTCTCAAAAGCTGACAGTGCGCCTTATAACCCGGTGCGCTTTATTACGATTCATTTTCATAAAGTTTCGATCTCGCAACTTCGGTAAACAGCCGCCATCTTTTTTCCCGGTAGAACAGGAAGCGCTTCTTCTTCTACGCAAGCAACCGCCAAGGAAAGCACCCGCCCCCATAGAACAGGAAGCGCTTCTTCTTCTACTGTAAGCAACCACCCGCCCCCGGAAGAAGAAGAAAAAACGCGCGGATATCACCGTACGTTTCATTTCCTGTTTACATCTGTAAAGACCACAAAATGGCTCCTACTAAGCGACAAGGATCCGGTTCATAAAAAGACGCAATCTCTCCATCCGCACACGGATTACTACCGTATTTCACAGCAACTGATATTCCTGTGAACCGCACTGTGGAACGGGAGCACGTACGGTGAATATTTGCACCACAGGGAATGAGAAGTCATCCTTCACTGTGGTTCTAGCTTGCCATGCTAACTTCCACCCATGGTGATATTCAAAAGGAAGACCTTGCCAAAAGAGACCTTTCCAGCCGGCGTCATCATAAAAGCTAACTCGAAGGGATGGATGGATGAAGAAAAGATGAGCGAGTGGTTAAGGGAAGTTTACGCGAAGAGGCCGGGTGGCTTTTTTCACACAGCTCCGAAGGCGAACACACCTTCACTAAGACGGGCAGACAGCGCCGGACGACATACGCCAACATTTGCCAGTGGATCGTAAATGCCTGGGCAGATATTTCGGTCACAACTGTGGTCCGAGCTTTCCGGAAGGCAGGATTCACAGAACTGCTGCACAACAACAGCGACACTGAATCCGATGACTTCGACGAGAAGGAGCCGGCCATTTTTGGATCCCACGCTTGCGCAACTTTTCAATTCGGACACCGAAGACGAAGAATTCGAAGGATTTACGAATGAAGAATAACTTCAGAAGGTGAGCGCTATGTTTATTTTGTGTGTTGTGACATTAACGTTCGAGCAACATTATGTTGCTATTGCTCTACACCATTTTGAATTTTACTATGTTTGTGATTGCACATTTGCGTACATTTTGGGACAGAGTTGTTAGAACGCTGGTTTTCAATATATTATTAAAGTTTGACTGAACTATCTGACTGTTTTTTTGACATTCCCTTTAGCGCAGCGTAGGCGCGGCTTATAATCCGAGGCGGCTTATTGGTGGACAAAGTTATGAAATATGTAATTCATTGAAGGTGCGGCTAATAATCCGGTGCGCCTTATAGTGCGGAAAATACGGTGCTAGTTTTAGCTATTTGGTTGTTCTAGTTTTTATTTTTATTTTTATTTTGTTAATACACTGTAGCACTTTGAGGTTGTTTACTCAATGTAAAGTGCTTTTTACAAATAAATCTATTATTATTATAACTGTTGAGTAATCTGATTCATTCAGTAGCTAGTTTCTAATGGTACTTGTCAGTGTGAGACCCTACTAAAGCATGTACAGTACTACAAAATACGCACATTTTACAACAGGGATAATGTTAGCATATGCACAACTAAAACATGAAAAAAAAATCAACAACTTACCGGTACTGCAACGCGGTTTCTCCAGTTGGAAGTGGAATTCATGTAGGCTGAAACGTGAACATTTCTACCGACATGGTGACGCATATCTGGTTGACATTTACCTATTTAGCAGTAAGTTAGCCAGGCTACCAGGAAGTTAGCTACTTGACCTGATTAACTTCCTGTTAGCCCCGATAGCATCAATGTTAGCCTACTTGATATCATATACATTCACATAAAAACACATACAATAATCTTTGAATTCTATTATATAGTATTGTCTGCGATGAGGTGGCGACTTGTCCAGGGTGTACCCCGCCTTTCGCCTGAATGCAGCTGAGATAGGCTCCAACACCCACAGCAACCCCAAAAAGGGACAAGCGGTCGAAAATGGATGGATGGATGATTGCTACGAACCCTCTCACCCATCGTTCCTAATACATCCTCAAAATCTTTTCTTACTCCATCCATCCATCCATCTTCTTCCGCTTATCCGAGGTCGGGTCGCGGGGGCAGCAGCCTAAGCAGGGAAGCCCAGACTTCCCTCTCCCCAGCCACTTTGTCCAGCTCTTCCTGTGGGACCCCGAGGCGTTCCCAGGCCAGCCGGGAGACATAGTCTTCCCAACGTGTCCTGGGTCTTCCCCGCGGCCTCCTACCGGTTGGACGTGCCCTAAACACCTCCCTAGGGAGGCGTTCGGGTGGCATCCTGACCAGATGCCCGAACCACCTCATCTGGCTCCTCTCGATGTGGAGGAGCAGCGGCTTTACTTTGAGCTCCTCCCGGATGGCAGAGCTTCTCACCCTTACTTCTTTTCTTACTGATATTTTCCATTCGTCTACTACGTGTTCTACATTTTCGATAACTACATTCTACACGTAGCCTACATACAATTGACGTTTAGTAAACGTTGTTCACCTATTTAGCAGTAACTTAGCCAGGCTACCAGGAAGTTGGCTACTGCTGGCCTGACTAGCATTAGACTGGCTAGCATTCCTGTTAACCTGGGCAGCATTCTTCGTTAGCCTGGCTAGCAATCTTGTTAACCTAACTAGAATTCTCCATTGGCCTGGCTAGCATTCGCTGTTGGCCTGACCTGGCTAACATCCTTGTTAGCCTGGCTAGCGTTCTGTTAGCCTGGCTAGCATTCTCCTTTAGCCTATGTAGCATCCCTGTTGGCTTGGCTACCATTTCTGTTAGCCTGGCTAGCATTCGCCGTTGGCCTTGCTAACAATCCTGTTAGCGTGGCTAACATTCCTGTTAACGTGTTTAGTATTCTCCATTAGCCTGTCAAGTAATATTGTTAGCCTGGCTAACATTCTCTGTTGGCCCGACTAACATTCTTGTTCGCCTGGTTAGCATTCCTGTTGGTCTGGTTAGTATTCTCCATCAGCCTGTCTAGCATTCCCGGTTAGCCTGGCTAGAATTCTCCGTTGGCCTGGCTAGCATTCGCCGTTGGCCTGGCTAACAATCCTGTTAGCGTGGCTAACATTCCTGTTAACCTGTTTAGTATTCTCCATTAGCCTGTCAAGTAACATTGTTAGCCTGGCTAACATTCTCTGTTGGCCTGACTAACATTCTTGTTAGCCTGGTTATCATTCCTGTTTGGTCTGGTTAGTATTCTCCATCAGCCTGTCTAGCATTCCCTGTTAGCCTGGCTAGCATTCCCTGTTAGCCTGGCTAGCATTCCCGGTTAGCCTGGCTAGAATTTTCCGTTGGCCTGGCTAGCATTCGCCGTTGGCCTTGCTAACAATCCTGTTAGCGTGGCTAACATTCCTGTTAACGTGTTTAGTTTTCTCCATTAGCCTGTCAAGTAACATTGTTAGCCTGGCTAACATTCTCTGTTGGCCTGACTAACATTCTTGTTAGCCTGGTTAGCATTCCTGTTTGGTCTGGTTAGTATTCTCCATCAGCCTGTCTAGCATTCCCTGTTAGCCTGGCTAGCATTCCCTGTTAGCCTGGCTAGAATTCTCCATTGGCCTGGCTAGCATTTGCCGTTGGCCTGGCTAGCATTTGCCATTGGCCTGGCTAACAATCCTGTTAGTGTGGCTAACATTCCTGTTAACGTGTTTAACATTCTCCATTAGCCTGTCGAGTAATATTGTTAGCCTGGCTAACATTCTCTGTTGTCCTGACTAACATTCTTGTTAGCCTAGTTAGCATTCCTGTTGACCTGGCTAGCGTTCTCCGTTGGCCTGGTTAGCATTCTCCATTGGCCTGGTTAGCGTTCTCCGTTAGCCTGGTTAGAATTCTCCGTTCGCCTGGTTAGTATTCTCCGTTACCCTGGTTAGTATTCTCCGTTACCCTGGTTAGTATTCTCCGTTACCCTGGTTAGTATTCTCCGTTAGCCTGGCTAGCATTCTTGTTAGCCTGGCTAGCATCCCTGCTAGCATTGCTAGCATTCCTGCCATGCTGCACCCATCCATCCATCGATCCATTTTCTACCGCTTTTCCCGTTCGGGGTCGCGCCAAACTGATGTCCAAATACATATCGGTTTTCTATTTGGAGGTTTAACTTACCGTATTTTTCGGAGTATAAGTCGCACCGGAGTATAAGTCGCACCTGCCGAAAATGCATAATAAAGAAGGAAAAAAACATAAGTCGCACTGCATGGAGCCCGGCCAAACTATGAAAAAAACTGCGACTTATAGTCCAAAAAATATGGTATATAGAAAATATAAAAAGTATAGCTCAAAGGACACTCATTACCATGAATTGATTAACGTGGACCCCGACTTAAACAAGTTGAAAAACTTCGGGTGTTACCATTTAGTGGTCAATTGTACGGAATATGTACTGTACTGTGCAATCTACTAATAAAAGTCTCAATCAATCAATCAAAGCACACATTGATCCATCCATTTTCTACCGCTTGTCCAACACGCGCTTTTTTTTTTTTTTTAACGTCAGCTTGTCATCATCGTGTTTTGTTGACTGGATGTTGTGAATGTGCTTTTGCCCAGAACGTACTGGAACGATTCTAACGGCCACCTGAAATAACATCAAAGTGGACTCCTGCTTGACAGTTTTATCGTTACTTTTTCCTCCCTTGTTTAGAAAAGCAGCAGCCTTGACAAAAGAACTGGAGGGTCTAATCGGTGCGGACTGGCCCGGTGTGTACCCAGCCCAGTTCCCTGTCTGTAAACAATAGGGGTGCGGATTAGTTTGGAAACAATGTGTTTATTTAAAAAAGGGGAAAAGAAAAAAAAGGCCACTTCCTGTATGCACTCAGCAAGTCTCCCATTAATTTTATTGGCGACAGCTCCGTTTTGAAAAATCATTGTTTAGAAGGGGAAAAAACAGAAAACACACCATGCACAAATGGATGATTTGCATCTGGGCTCAGTTCCGGTGTGATAGGGCATTGGCATGCATATAAGCCGGGTAAGTTATCTGTGTTTTTTAATCTCTTGCAGGGGATTGAAAACAACATATTGTTGAGACTGCTTTAATATGCTCACTGCTGCACAGCTTTGTGTTTTATTTATCCTTTTAAAATTAAGCCATTTTCTGCTTAGTCTTAAGTGCCACGAGCAGTCTGCGCAAAGTGCCTTGAGGGGCCCAGATTGAGCTAAAGGCTGCATGCAGCCGCTAGCCATGCCCGCTAACCGTAGTTGCCCAAAGCCACATCCTGTCTGAAAGGGAAAAATGTGCACATTTTCCTTCTTGGGGGCAAAACAAATGCATTACATTTTTTGGGTACGTTCACACTTTGGTTCATTATTGTCCGTTTATAGACTACAGTCGGTTAGCTCTGCTGGTACAGTTCATTTTGGGCAGGTGTGAACGTAGGAACACAGTACACTGGCAGGCGGATCAAGAATTGTCTCAGGTGGTTTTGGTGCCCCTGTTTGGTCCTGTCCTATTGGTACTGGAACCAATAGGACAGGACCAAACAGGGGCACCAAAACCACCTGAGACAATTCTTGATCCGCCTGCCAGTGTACTGTGCCCCTGTTTGGTCCTGTCCTATTGGTACTGGAACCAATAGGACAGGACCAAACAGGGGCACCAAAACCACCTGAGACAATTCTTGATCCGCCTGCCAGTGTACTGTGCCCCTGTTTGGTCCTGTCCTATTGGTACTGGAACCAATAGGACAGGACCAAACAGGGGCACCAAAACCACCTGAGACAATTCTTGATCCGCCTGCCAGTGTACTGTGTTCCTTTTCATACTAAGTGTGAACGCCTACTGGATCAGAGCACAGAATACAATGTCACCAAATGCGTTTTTGGGTACGTTCACACTTTGGTTCATTATTTTCCGTTTATAGACTACAGTCGGTTTGCTCCGCTGGTACAGTTCGTTTTGGGTAGGTGTGAACGTAGTCCAGAACCAATAGGACAGGACCAAAAAGGGGCACCAAAACCGCCTGAGACAATTCTTGATTCGCCTGCCAGTGTACTGCGTTCCTTTTCGTACTAAGTGTGAACGCCTACTGGATCAGAACACAGAATACAATGTCACCAAATGCGTTTTTGGGTACGTTCACACTTTGGTTCATTATTGTCCGTTTATAGACTACAGTCGGTTAGTTCTGCTGGTACACTTCGTTTTGGGCAGGTGTGAACGTAGTCCAGTACCAATAGAACAGGACCAAACATGGGCACCAAAACCACCTGAGACAATTACTGGTCCGCCTGCCAGTGTACTGCGTTCCTTTTCGTACTAAGTGTGAACGCCTACTGGATCAGAACACAGAATACAATGTCACCAAATGCGTTTTTGGGTACGTTCACACTTTGGTTCATTATTGTCCGTTTATAGACTACAGTCGGGTTGCTCCGCTGGTACAGTTCGTTTTGGGCAGGTGTGAACGTAGTTCAGTACCAATAGGACAGGACCAAACAGGGGCACCAAAACCGCCTGAGACAATTCTTGGTCCGCCTGCCAGTGTACTGCGTACCTTTTCGTACTAAGTGTGAACGCCTACTCGATCAGAACACAGAATACAATGTCACCAAATGCGTTTTTGGGTACGTTCACACTTTGGTTCATTATTGTCCGTTTATAGACTACAGTCGGTTTGCTCCGCTGGTACAGTTCGCTTTGGGCAGGTGGGAACGTAGTCCAGTACCAATAGGACAGGACCGAACAGGGGCACCAAAATCGCCTGAGACAATTCTTGGTCCGCCTGCCAGTGTACTGCGTTCCTTTTCGTACTAAGTGTGAACGCCTACTGGATCAGAGCACAGAATACAATGTCACCAAATGCGTTTTTGGGTACGTTCACACTTTGGTTCATTATTGTCCTTTTATAGACTACAGTCGGTTTGCTCCGCTGGTACAGTTCGTTTTGGGCAGGTGTGAACGTAGTCCAGTACCAATAGGACAGGACCAAGCAGGGGCACCAAAACCACCTGAGACTTTACTTGATCCGCCTGCCAGTGTACTGCAATCCTTTCCGTACCAAGTGTGAACGCCTACTCGATCAGAACACAGAATACAATGTCACCAAATGCGTTTTTGGGTACGTTCACACTTTGGTTCATTATTGTCCGTTTATAGACTACAGTCTGTTTGCTCTGCTGGTACAGTTCATTTTGGGCAGGTGTGAACGTAGTCCAGTACCAATAGGACAGGACCAAACAGGGGCACCAAAACCGCCTGAGACAATTCTTGATCCGCCTGCCAGTGTACTGCGTTCCTTTTCGTACTAAGTGTGAACGCCTACTCGATCAGAACACAGAATACAATGTCACCAAATGCGTTTTTGGATACGTTCACACTTTGGTTCATTGTTGTCCGTTTATAGACTACAGTCGGTTCGCTCTGCTGGTACAGTTCGTTTTGGGCAGGTGTGAACGTAGTCCAGTACCAATAGGACAGGACCAAACAGGGGCACCAAAACCACCTGAGACAATTCTTGGTCCACCTGCCAGTGTACTGCAATCCTTTTCGTACTAAGTGTGAAAGCCTACTCGATCAAAACACAGAATACAATGTCACCAAATGCGTTTTTGGGTACGTTCACACTTTGGTTCATTATTGTCCGTTTATAGACTACAGTCGGTTCGCTCTGCTGGTACAGTGCGTTTTGGGCAGGTGTGAACGTAGTCCAGTACCAATAGGACAGGACCAAACAGGGGCACCAAAACCGCCTGAGACAATTCTTGATACGCCTGCCAGTGTACTGCATTCCTTTTCGTACTAAGTGTGAACGCCTACTCGATCAGAACACAGAATACAATGTCACCAAATGCGTTTTTGGGTACGTTCACACTTTGGTTCATTATTGTCCGTTTATAGACTACAGTCGGTTCGCTCTGCTGGTGCACTTCATTTTGGGCAGGTGTGAATGTAGTCCAGTACCAATAGGACAGGACCAAACAGGCGCACCAAAACCACCTGAGACAATACTTGATCCGCCTGCCAGTGTACTGTGGTCCTTTTCGTACCAAGTGTGAACACCTACTCGATCAGAACACAGAATACAATGTCACCAAATGCGTTTTTGGGTACGTTCACACTTTGGTTCATTATTGTCCGTTTATAGACTACAGTCGGTTTGCTCCGCTGGTACAGTTAGTTTTGGGCAGGTGTGAACGTAGTCCAGTACCAATAGGACAGGACCAAACAGGGGCACCAAAACCAAGTGAGACAATTCTTGATCCGCCTGCCAGTGTACTGTGTTCCTTTTCGTACTAAGTGTGAACGCCTACTCGATCAGAACACAGAATACAATGTCACCAAATGCGTTTTTGGGTACGTTCACACTTTGGTTCATTATTGTCCGTTTATAGACTACAGTCGGTTCGCTCTGCTGGTACAGTTCATTTTGGGCAGGTGTGAACATTGTCCAGTACCAATAGGACAGGACCAAACAGGGGCACCAAAACCACCTGAGACAATTCTTGATCCGCCTGCCAGTGTACTGTGTTCCTTTTCGTACTAAGTGTGAATGCCTACTGGATCAGAACACAGAATACAAGGTCACCAAATGAGTTTTTGAGTACGTTCACACTTTGGTTCATTATTGTCCGTTTATAGACTACAGTCGGTTAGCTCTGCTGGTACACTTCGTTTTGGGCAGGTGTGAACGTAGTCCAGTACCAATAGGACAGGACCAAACAGGGGCACAAAAACCACCTGAGACAATTCTTGATCCGCCTGCCAGTGTATTGCGTTCCTTTTCGTACTAAGTGTGAACGTCTACTGGATCAGAGCACAGAATACAATGTCACCAAATGCGTTTTTGGGTACGTTCACACTTTGGTTCATTATTGTCCGTTTATAGACTACAGTCGGTTCGCTCTGCTGGTACAGTTCGTTTTGGACAGGTGTGAATGTAGTCCAGTACCAATAGGACAGGACCAAACAAGGGCACCAAAACCACCTGAGACAATTCTTGATCCGCATGCCAGTGTACTGCGTTCCTTTTCGTACCAAGTGTGAACGCCTACTCGATCAGAACACAGAATACAATGTCACCAGTTTTTGGGTACGTTCACACTTTGGTTCATTATTGTCCGTTTATAGACTACAGTCGGTTTGCTACGCTGGTACAGTTCGTTTTGGGCAGGTGTGAACGTAGTCCAGTACCAATAGGACAGGACCAAACAGGGGCACCAAAACCACCTGAGACAATTCTTGATCCGCCTGCCAGTGTACTGTGTTCCTTTTCGTACTAAGTGTGAACGCCTACTGGATCAGAACGCAGAATACAATGTCACCAGTTTTTGGGTACGTTCACACTTTGGTTCATTATTGTCCGTTTATAGACTACAGTCGGTTTGCTACGCTGGTACAGTTCGTTTTGGGCAGGTGTGAACGTAGTCCAGTACCAATAGGACAGGACCAAACAGGGGCACCAAAACCGCCTGAGACAATTCTTGATCCGCCTGCCAGTGTACTGCATTCCTTTTCGTACTAAGTGTGAACGCCTACTGGATCAGAACACAGAATACAATGTCACCAAATGCGTTTTTGGGTACGTTCACACTTTGGTTCATTATTGTCCGTTTATAGACTACAGTCGGTTCGCTCTGCTGGTACAGTTCATTTTGGGCAGGTGTGAACGTAGTCCAGTACCAATAGGACAGGACCAAACAGGGGCACAAAAACCACCTGAGACAATTCTTGATCCGCCTGCCAGTGTACTGCGTTCCTTTTCGTACTAAGTGTGAACGCCTACTGGATCAGAGCACAGAATACAATGTCACCAAAAGTGTTTTTGGCTACGTTCACACTTTGGTTCATTAGTGTCCGTTTATAGACTACAGTCGGTTTGCTCTGCTGGTACAGTTCGTTTAGGGCAGGTGTGAACGTTGTCCAGTACCAATAGGACAGGACCAAACAGGGGCACCAAAACCACCTGAGACAATTCTTGGTCCGCCTGCCAGTGTACTGTGTTCCTTTTCGTACCAAGTGTGAACACCTACTGGATCACAACACAGAATACAATGTCACCAAATGCGTTTTTGGGTACGTTCACACTTTGGTTCATTATTGTCCGTTTATAGACTACCGTATTTTCGGCACTATAAGGCGCACCGGATTATTAGCCGCACCTTCAATGAATTGCATATTTCATAACTTTGTCCACCAATAAGCCGCCCCGGATTATAAGCCGCGCCTACGCTGCGCTAAAGGGAATGTCAAAAAAACAGTCAGATAGTTCAGTCAAACTTTAATAATATATTGAAAACCAGCGTTCTAACAACTCTGTCCCAAAATGTACGCAAATGTGCAATCACAAACATAGTAAAATTCAAAATGGTGTAGAGCAATAGCAACATAATGTTGCTCGAACGTTAATGTCACAACACACAAAATAAACATAGCGCTCACTTTCTGAAGTTATTCTTCATTCGTAAATCCTTCGAATTCTTCGTCTTCGGTGTCCGAATTGAAAAGTTGCGCAAGCGTGGGATCCAAAATGGCCGGTTCCGTCTCGTCGAAGTCATCGGAGTCAGTGTCGCTGTTGTTGTCCAGTAGTTCTGTGAATCCTGCCTTCCGGAAAGCTCGGACCACAGTTGTGACCGAAATATCTGCCCAGGCATTTACGATCCACTGGCAAATGTTGGCGTATGTCGTCCGGCGCTGTCTGCCCGTCTTAGTGAAGGTGTGTTCGCCTTCGGTCATCCATTGTTCCCACGCCGTTCGCAGTCGTGATTTGAATGCCCTGTTGACACCAATATCCAGCGGTTGGAGTTCTTTGGTTAATCCACCCGGAATGACGGCGAGTGTTGTATTTGTGTGCTTCACTTGTTTTTTGACACCATCTGTGATGTGGGCGCGCATAGAGTCGTATATCAACATGGACGGAGCTGTGTGAAAAAAGCCACCCGGCCTCTTCGCGTAAACTTCCCTTAACCACTCGCTCATCTTTTCTTCATCCATCCATCCCTTCGAGTTAGCTTTTATGATGACGCCGGCTGGAAAGGTCTCTTTTGGCAAGGTCTTCCTTTTGAATATCACCATGGGAGGAAGTTTCTGGCCATTAGCATGGCAAGCTAGAACCACAGTGAAGGACGACTTCTCATTCCCTGTGGTGCGAATATTCACCGTACGTGCTCCCGTTCCACAGTGCGGTTCACAGGAATATCAGTTGCTGTGAAATAGTAATCCGTGTGCGGATGGAGAGATTGCGTCTTTTCATGAACCGGATTCTTGTCGCTTAGTAGGAGCCATTTTGTGGTCTTTACAGATGTAAACAGGAAATGAAACGTACGGTGATATCCGCGCGTTTTTTCTTCTTCTTCTTCCGGGGGCGGGTGGTTGCTTACAGTAGAAGAAGAAGCGCTTCCTGTTCTATGGGGGCGGGTGCTTACCTTGGCGGTTGCTTGCGTAGAAGAAGAAGCGCTTCCTGTTCTACCGGGAAAAAAGATGGCGGCTGTTTACCGAAGTTGCGAGATCGAAACTTTATGAAAATGAATCGTAATAAAGCGCACCGGGTTATAAGGCGCACTGTCAGCTTTTGAGAAAATTTGTGGTTTTTAGGTGCGCCTTATAGTGCGGAAAATACGGTACAGTCGGTTCGCTCTGCTGGTACACTTCGTTTTGGGCAGGTGTGAACGTAGTCCAGTACCAATAGGACAGGACCAAACAGGGGCACCAAAACCGCCTGAGACAATTCTTGATCCGCCTGCCAGTGTACTGTGTTCCTTTTCGTACTAAGTGTGAACGCCTACTCGATCAGAACACAGAATACAATGTCACCAAATGCGTTTTTGGATACGTTCACACTTTGGTTCATTGTTGTCCGTTTATAGACTACAGTCGGTTCGCTCTGCTGGTACAGTTCGTTTTGGGCAGGTGTGAACGTAGTCCAGTACCAATAGGACAGGACCAAACAGGGGCACCAAAACCACCTGAGACAATTCTTGGTCCACCTGCCAGTGTACTGCAATCCTTTTCGTACTAAGTGTGAAAGCCTACTCGATCAAAACACAGAATACAATGTCACCAAATGCGTTTTTGGGTACGTTCACACTTTGGTTCATTATTGTCCGTTTATAGACTACAGTCGGTTCGCTCTGCTGGTACACTTCGTTTTGGGCAGGTGTGAACGTAGACCAGTACCAAACAGGGGCACCAAAACCACCTAAGACAATTCTTGGTCCGCCTGCCAGTGTACTGCGTTCCTTTTCGTACTAAGTGTGAACGCCTACTGGATCAGAACACAGAATACAAGGTCACCAAATGCGACCTTAACCAGGTGATGCATAGCCACACCCGACAGTTAAAAATCCTTGCTGTGGTCTCTCTTAGTCCCGACAAACACAGAAACTACCAGCCGATCCGGTGCCAGCTTTGAGAAACCTACCCGCTTTCCAGCTCCGAAACAAACAAAACCCCCCGCGGACTGTCACGCCAAAACCATTTAGCGATACCGAGTAGCCCCCCCAGTGGAGTTTATGAGTTCATTTCTAAGAGTGACAGATATGAGGGGGGATGAAAAGGCATTAAGAATAAGCGGCGCAACCTTGGGCCCGTGCAGGCGTGCGCTGCCAGGCCAGGGAGTAACAGGTAAACTCGGGGGAGGGCGCTTAAGCCCTCGTTAGGCATGTAAATCCCACCCTTTACAGGCAAAGCGCCCCAGTAGATCCCTGTCAATTTCCTGCAGCTGCGCCGGGGTGGATTTACATGAATACACTCTATCACTGGCGCTTAGCATCCTGTATCATACTTTCACTCACTTTTGGGTGGTTCATGAAATGACTTTCTTTTTTTATGTCGGGGGGAAAAAAGGTGTTACTTACAAGTCGCTTTTGTACGCCGGTTTGTCCGCGTACAAGAAGGTTAGCGGGCTGTTTCCCCGATAAGCCGGCGCAACCTATCAACCCCGGCGAGGAGATAGCGTCGTCGTGTTTCTGTCAGGCTTTATCATCAGCTGGAGTGAAACTAAACCGCTGCTAAGCGAGAGTAGAGGGACCATTTGCCTGGATTACAGGCGTCAACTTTAATTTCAAAGACCAGTGGTGTATCCAGGGAAGGTGCAGGCTTCGCTTGCCACAGATTGGCAGCAGGCCGCTGATAAGGGCCCGGTAGCGCTGTTTGCATTCGCGGCGGGGGCCAATTGATCTCCGAGCTGCTTGTTCGTTTCATCAAACACAATGAGAGCGGCGCTCATGCGGCAGACACGCCACATCCTGTGCCAAGATGGCGAAGGGTAAACAGGGAAAGTTATTTCATAGGAGCCATGAGAGTAATAAGACAAAGACGAAAATCAGCCATGGAAATTCTGCAAGGGAACAATGTGCTTCGTTTATGAGTACCAGTGTTTAACACAACAATCCATTTGTGTTGGCTGACATGATATAAATTAGGCTGACCATATTCTGAAATCCCAAAAAGAGGACACATATATGCGTGAAAATTTGCCAATGATAATCGAACTTGCTTTATAAATAATATATTTATTTAAAGGGGAACATTATCACAATTTCAGAATGGTTAAAACCATTAAAAATCAGTTCCCAGTGGCTTATTATATTTTTTGAAGTTTTTTTCAAAATTTTACCCATCACGCAATATCCTTAAAAAAAGCTTCAAAGTGCCTGATTTTAACCATCGTTATATACACCGTCCATTTTCCTGTGACGTCACATAGTGAAGCCAACACAAACAAACATGGCGGAAAGAACAGCAAGCTATAGCGACATTAGCTCAGATTCAGACTCGGATTTTAGCGGCTTAAGCGATTCAACAGATTACGCATGTATTGAAACGGATGGTTGTAGTGTGGAGGCAGGTAAGCGAAAACGAAATTGAAGAAGAAACTGAAGCTATTGAGCCATATCGGTTTGAACCGTATGCAAGCGAAACCGACGAAAACGACACGACAGCCAGCGACACGGGAGAAAGCGAGGACGAATTCGGCGATCGCCTTCTAACCAACGATTGGTATATGTTTGTTTGGCATTAAAGGAAACTAACAACTATGAACTAGGTTTACAGCATATGAAATACATTTGGCAACAACATGCACTTTGAGAGTGCAGACAGCCCAATTTTCATCAATTAGTATATTCTGTAGACATACCCTCATGTCAGTAGGCCAGGGAAGCTAGGGTCGATATTCTTCTCTTGATCATCTTCGGGACGGTGTGAGCCAAGACATCCAGGGGGGTTTAGCTCGCTCGTCTGCGGGAACAAACTGCCGCCATTGCTTGCCGTGCTACCGAGGGCCTTTGTCCCTGAATTGCTCACACACTCCGGCAGATTCAATGGGGGTCTGGCGGCAGATTTCTTTGACTTTATCGTTGGAAATGCATCTGCTTTGAGTGTCGCAGGATATCCACACATTCTTGCCATCTCTGTCGTAGCATAGCTTTCGTTGGTAAAGTGTGCGGAACAAACGTCCAATTTCTTGCCACTTTCGCATCTTTGGGCCACTGGTGCAACTTGAATCCGTCCCTGTTCGTGATGTTTCACTCTCCGACAACACACCGACGAGGCATGATGTCTCCAAGGTACGGAAAACAGTCGAAAAAACGGAAAATAACAGAGCTGATTTGACTCGGTGTTTGAGAAAATGGCGGATTGCTTCCCGATGTGACGTCACGTTGTGACGTCATCGCTCCGAGAGCGAATAATAGAAAGGCGTTTAATTCGCCAAAATTCACCCATTTAGAGTTCGGAAATCGGTTAAAAAAATATATGGTCTTTTTTCTGCAACATCAAGGTATATATTGACGCTTACATAGGTCTGGTGATAATGTTATCCTTTAAGTAAATGCACTTAACCCTTGTGTGGTGTTCGGGTCTGCGGGACCCGTTTTCATTTTTTATTAAAAGAAAAATTATACAATTAATTAAGTTTTCAAACTGAGACTCACTGACTTTGGCTCATTTTCTGCGAAGAACATATATCAGAATACATATTTAATGACCACACACCATACACCCCCCCTTTACCTTTTCTATTACATATAAGATGTCCGGGTCCACTGGAACCGGGGGCTAATAGAAGTGTGGAAATTGATGTTCGGTGTACCACACACACACACACACACACACACAAGGCCTAGACAGGAGGAGGACAGAGTGTAGGTACACAGAACATCAGAGGGTCAAATGTGCGAGAAAATGAGAGCAGACAGTGTTAACAAACAATGTTGCAACCTTGTGTGGGAACCACAGGTGCAGAAACACAAAAGAAGAATCCCTGTGGGATGCAGAAACTGGCGGAGAAATTTTCCGTGCAACGCTCATATTGTTACTCAGCCAGCGTTTGTGGGTCTGATGGACCCGTTGCATTTTGTGGCTTTTAATGCCTCACAATCAAACACTTTTATGTTAAAATACTGAACAGATGTTTACCTTATCCCAATAAACAGTTCAAAGAACTCCGGCTTATTAGTGATTCCCAGAGCCCCAAAAAAGTCTGCGGGCTATAGAGCGTTTTCTATTCGGGCTCCAGTACTATGGAATGCCCTCCCGATAACAGTTAGAGATGCTACCTCAGTAGAAGCATTTAAGTCCCATCTTAAAACTCATTTGTATACTCTAGCCTTTAAATAGCCCCATTTTTGGACCAGTTGATCTGCCGTTTGTTTTCCTTTCTCCTCTGCTCCCCCCTCTCCCTTGTGGAGGGGGAGACACAGGTCCGGTGGCCATGGATGAAGTGCTGGCTGTCCAGAGTCGGGACCCTGGGTGGACCGCTCGCCTGTGCATTGGTTGGGAACATCTCTGCGTTGCTGACCCGTCTCCGCTCGGGATGGTTTCCTGCTGGCCCCACTATGGACTGGACTCTTACTATTATGTTGGATCCACTATGGACTGGACTCTCACTATATTATGTCAGACCCACTCGACATCCATTGCATTCGGTCTCCCCTAGAGGGGGGGGTGGGGGTGGGGGGGGGGGGTTAACCACATATGAGGTCCTCTCCAAGGTTTCTCATAGTCATTCACATCGACGTCCCACTGGGGTGAGTTTTTCCTTGCCCTTATGTGGGCTCTGTACCGAGGATGTCGTGGCTTGGGCAGCCCTTTGAGACACTTGTGATTTAGGGCTATATAAATAAACATTGATTGATTGATGATTGATTGATTGATTAAAAGCCACAAAATGCAACGGGTCCATCAGACCCACAGACGACAACAATATGAACATTACCATACTTGCCAACCCTCCCGAATTTTCCGGGAGACTCCCGAAATTCAGCGCCTCACCCGAAAACCTCCCGGGACAAATATTCTCCCGAAAATCTCCCGATTTTCAGCCGGAGCTGGAGGCCACGCCCCCCTCCAGTGAGAACAGCCTTTTTTCAAGACGGGAGGACAACAGGGTGACAAGAACTAAATCATCCAGACTAGGGATAAATTGTATTATTATGTTTATCTTACCTAAAAATAAATATATTTATCAATTTAAAAAATAAATAAATGTTTACTATATTTTGCTAAAAACATCAAAATGAATTGTATTTTTATTTGTATTTTTTCTGACTCCTTATTACATCCAGCTATAGAATTATACATTAAAATAAACATATTTGAAATAATTAATTTTAAATTATCATAATAATTCATTTAAAATGACCATATTTAATTATTAAAATAATTGCTTGTTTATCAACAACTTTAGCATTTTATTCATTACATTTTGAAACTCTCAGAAGCCAAGTTATGTTATATTCCTTAAGATTTATTTATGCAAGTTTGAAGTATCAATTATCTAAACACAGTTTTGTTTGCATATTTTCAGGATGTGTATATATATATATATATATATTTATATATATATATATATATATATATATATATATATATATATAGCTAGAATTCACTGAAAGTCAAGTCTTTATTTTATTCATATATATATATATATATATATATATATATATATATATATATATATATATATATATATATATATATATATATATATATATATATATGTATAAAATACTTGACTTGGTGAATTCTAGCTGTCAATATACTCCTCCTCTCTTAACCACGCCCCACCCCACCCCCGGCCACGCCCCCCACCTCCCGAAATCGGAGGTCTCAAGGTTGGCAAGTATGACATTACACAAGGGTTAAGTGAAGTTGTCTCTATTGTTTCCATTGTCAAATAATTATTTTAAAGAACTCCTGCAAACACGTGTTGGAGTGAAGTCTTATTTCAATTCCATCTCAGTCGGAGATATTTTCACTGCCATCAGAGCAGGAGTGACGCACATATGTCATCAAGCACTCTACCGCCAAACTATCTGACAACATCAACACACTGAGCCCCCCCCCCCCCCCCCCACTTGTTTTTTTTCAAACCAATTGTGAGATTTTATGAAGCATAATCGCAACATGAGGGCCCTCTTGTTTCATTACGTGTTATTATTTGGAAAAAAAAAAACATTTCAGAAAAGGCTCTGTCACATGGGAACAAATATCATTTACAAACCACTAATGACTTGCAAACACTCCTCTAGCCTCCGGTGCAAAAATGACGCCTTCTCCCAGCGTGCTCTCCGCTCGCCTCTCAACGGCGACGTGCGGTGGGACGCCGCTCGCTTCACAATCAAACAGAATGAACAGCAAGACCCTTTTCACGTCCCCCCCACCACCCCTTTCTGCTCGTACGGCGCCGCATTAATTTGTGAAAAATCAAACCGTAGGAACCTGTCATTACCATGTCCTTCTAATGTTTTTTTTAGGTGTGTGTTTGTTGCAAAAATTCAAATGAGACACTAAAATATGTGCATATCCTCTGCAGAGATGGATTAGCTTTTCCGTATTAATAATAGAGCGGGTTTTAATATTATTACACTTTGCATCTTCTGGGTGGATCAAACTCACCTCACTGCCGGACTACTAATGAGCATCAATAAAACATTCTCCTAATGTCACAAAGACATTCGCCGAGCCGCGCGCTCTAATTGTACACATACGGGCGTTGTCATTAGTTCAGCGTGGCGTGAAGGCCTCGCCGTGCAACACACAGGCGCTTACAGAGGTGGCCTGATGTGGCTTGACAGTTGGCGCATCAACCCCGCCGCTTCATTAATGTTAATCATCCCTCTATTTCCAATCGCCAAATCGCCGCACCTTTATGCAAATATGGCGAGCGTTTTTTGCTCTTTAATGAAAGGCCTGCTTTGTTTTGCGGCGCTAACTTTTACACGGCGAGTGTACGCAGTTGCTTCTAAGCTCGCGGAACCATGATTGGGCTAAAAGCCAAAGCTTGAAAATGTTAGGGTATTATTCACTTTCACATCCCTACACCTCGCCATCGCAATGCCTGGGGATCGGAAGGTGGGGTACACCCTGGACAAGTCGCCACCTCATCGCAAGGCCAACACAGATAGACAGGCAACATTCACACACACTAGGGCACTAATATCGCGGCTAATATATGTTTACATATATTAGCCGTACTGGACTATAAGCGGCAGATGTATATCGGTACAAAAGATACTTGTAAATGTTTATGTACATACCTTAATTGTTTCCAAACAGTGCTTGTCACACGGCAGTAAAACGGCTGATCAAACAAAACGGAAGCTGTGGAAGCTAGCTGTCAGGTTCAAACACTGATGACATCTATTAAACAGGACAAGAAGCAAAGAATCAAACAGAGACAGAATTAAATTTGGCTCAATTTGAGGAGAATTGTCTGGTCTGTACTCTTGGACAGTCTCCAGCACGCTCTGGCGAAAGATTGTACGCCTCCTCCTTTATTTGGACTTCCCCTGACCACATGGCAACAGCTGCTTCTAAAGGGACGGGGGTCATAAACAGTGTTGCCTTTGGTTACGGAACAGTTCAAAAGAAAAGGTCGTAAAACAGTTCAAAGAAAGGTTCGTAAAAGACTTCAAAAAAGAGGTTCGTAAAACAGTTCAAAAAAGCGGTGTCTGGAACTTGGGCAGATCCTGCCTTCTCTCCGCTTTGTAGTTCTTGGGTTAAAACAATATCTTTCTGTTGATTACAATACATGAAAGAAAACAGAACACCTTCATGTTGCTTCCCCCCTACACAGTGGAGTTTTACAAGCCTTCTTCTTGGTAGGTTCAAAGACATGTTTTTGCTTCTCGCTGGGAACTCATTGAAACACAAAGTTTTTGTGATAACTTAGATAAAATTATTCTAACACTAGCTCTCCAATCAGCTGAGCAGACTCAACTCCACGGTGACGTTTTGGTGAATTTAAGAAATTGAGTACCAGTGTTTCCCACAACAATCCATTTGTGTTGGCCGACATGATATAAACGTCAAATTTGCATAAACGGCTGTGACGTATTTGCAAAAAGTGAGTAAAAAACATTAAAAGCAAAACTAATACCTTTTCCGGGCCATTAAGAGCACCAGTATTTAAGCCGCTAATACTGGACTATAAATCGCAGATTAATATCAGTGTGAAAGTTATTTTTAAATCCTTAATTGTTTCCAAACGCTGCCTGTCACACGGCAGTAAAACGGATGATCAAACAAAACAGAAGCTCCTCTCCAATCAGCTAAACAGACTCAATAACGCCACGTTGACGTTTTGGTGAATTTAAGAAACTGAAACAATACCCCAAAAAATGCCATTGTAGGTTGATAATGCTAACTCATACACTTGTAATTGTTTTAGCGTATTAGCTAATGCTAACGACGTTAGCTTGTTTCAGCACATATAAATATGCATGAAAACAAATGGAACGGGTTAGTAGTATGAATTGTTTTAGTTATATTGTAAAACTTACAAACGTTGCTTGGAGTGATGAATGAAGAATCCTTTAAAGCAGAAACGATACGACAAATATTTCCGGTTCAAGGAACGAAGTACTGTTGGGGACCAAACCAGGGTTCCCCGATTGAGATAGGCCATTAAACCCCAGCTTGATGGCCAGTGCAACTCTTGAGGCATCAGGGAGTGTACTCTTGCTCAGCTTTGCCAGTTTGCTTCCAGGGTTTCCTAACTTTTTTGGCTTTGGGGCCCAACTTTTCCACTACAGACGAGGCCCTACTCAAATATTGACACAAAACTAGTCATATAAGTTATTTAAATCATTTTTAATATTTATAGTGCTGAAATATATAAAAATAAATATTTAATACAATAAGATAAAATACAAAAAATAATTACATTTAATGATAATGTATAATATATCTGTTTCTGAAATCAACTACCAATGAAATAAAGTCCAAATGAAAATACAGCTTCACCACTTTAGTCATAATTTTTGCACTTAAACTTCTCTATAGCTTCAGCTCCAGACTTCTTCAGTCTTTTATAGATTGTCATTACTGCCACAGGTGGTGGAAAAGTGTAATACAACCGAGTACCGATGCGACCTGTACAGACCACAGCTGAGAAAAAAAAAAAATTTGGTGGCCCTGTAGGGTGTGCTCGCGGCCCAAACTTTTGGGGCCCAACTTTTCCACTACAGAAGAGCCCGGGTCCTACTCAAATATTAACACAAAAATAGTCATATAAGTTATCCTACTTTTGATTTTAATCATATTTATTTTTATAGTGCTGACATATATTTAAAAAAAAATACAAAAAAAATTACATTTCTAAATAATTCATAATATACATGTTTCTGAAATAAACTATCAATAAAATAAAGTCCAAATGAAAATACAGCTTCACCACTTTAGTCATAATTTTTGCACTTAAACTTCTCTATAGCTTCAGCTCTAGACTTCTTCAGTCTTTTTTAGATTGTCATTACTGCCACAGGTGGTGGAAAAGTGTACTACAACCGAGTACCAATGCGACCCGTACACACCACAGCTGAGAAAAATATATTTTTTGGTGGCCCTGTAGGGTGTGCTCGCGGCCCAAACTTTTGGGGCCCAACTTTTCCACTACAGAAGAGCCCGGGTCCTACTCAAATATTAACACAAAAATAGTCGTATAAGTTATCCTACTTTTGATTTAAATCATATTTAATTTTTATAGTGC
>NC_084575.2:24280566-24318066 GCF_033978685.3 Nerophis lumbriciformis
TTTATTAGAGTAGTAAGTTTTATAGTCATTATTTTCTTCCTCCTGTTGGAGCGTTTTTTTGTTAAAGTTTTTGATAACAGATACGGTGCTAATTATAATTGTCCTTATTTTTGTATTTCCTCCTTTTGGAGTGATTTTCAGGTTTTTCCCTTTTGGAACATTTTTTCGCTATCTATTGTTGTGATTCATAGTATTTGAATTTACTCTGCTCTGGAGGCTTAAAGAGTTTTTTTCAAAATAAAAGCTTTATTTAGAATCCCATCTCTGCATCTGAGTCCCTTCCTTCGTCCAAGCCTGACACAGGGACGATATTAGTTTTTTAGAACGACTCAATCTGAAACGATTCAGGTAGTAATATAATATATACTGTATATATAATACGTAAATATTACATATATGTTATATTTTATATTGCTACTGTGGTGCATTTCTAGTCTACTTTATACCTGCATTATCCTTTCCATCCTTACCCTTTCCATCCTTTGTAAATTGAGCTACTGTGTGGAACAATTTCCCTTGTGGATCAATAAAGTTAAAGTTAAAGTACCCATGATTGTCACACACACACTAGGTGTGGCGCAATTATTCTCTGCATTTGACCCATCACCCTTGATCACCCCCCCTGGGAGGTGAGGGGAGCAGTGAGCAGCAACGGTGGCCGAGCCCGGGGATCATTATTGATGATTTAACCCCCGATTCCAACCCTTGATGCTGAATGCCAAGCAGGGAGGTGATTGATTGAGACTTTTATGAGTAGGTTGCACAGTACAGTACGTATTTCGTACAATTGACCACTCAATGGTAACACCCGAATAAGTTTTTCAACTTGTTTAAGTCGGGGTACACGTTAATCAATTCATGGTACAAATATATACTATCAGCATAATACAGTCATCACACAAGTTAATCATCAGAGTATATACATTGAATTATTTACATTATTTACAATCCGGGGGGTGGTATGTGGAGGTAGGTTTGGTTGATATCAGCACTTCAGTCATCAACAATTATATAATCTGAGAAATGGACATTGAAACAGTGTCGGTCTGACTTGGTAGGATATGTACAGTGAGCAGTGAACATAGTGAGCTCAGAAAGCATAAGAACAAGTATATACATTTGATTATTTACAATCCGGAGAGGTGGGATGTGGTGGGGGGAGGGTGTTAGTCTAGGGTTGTAGTTGCCTGGAGGTGTTATTTTAGTGTGTAGGTAATGGGTCCCATTTTTATATTCTTTGGTATGACTCGGCCGGGGTTTGAACTCACAACCTACCGATCTCAGGGCGGACACTAACCACTAGGCCAAATGTTGTCTAAGTCTAGTTGAAATAAATTCAATAACTTTTTAGAAAGAAAAAAAAAAAAATCAATACTGGACACTGCAGGTGAAGTGTCTTATATTCCTGTTATTTCTTGTAAGGGAATTATGAATAAATGAATTATAGATACAAACAAGTGAACAACAATAGCTAATGCATTTACATCTTATTTGAATAAAGTGCAACCAACACTTTAGGTTGACTTAACAAGAGGAAACTTTTTATTTCCTCGTGTTAAATATTCAAGCAATTTTTATTAAAAAATATAGTAACCAACGTTTTAACAGTATAGATGTACCTGCTACTTTTGCTGTTGTTTTTCAACAAAATATAATATTATATACAAATATACACAATATTAACATCAAAAAGCTAGTCGATACTACTATGATTACCTCAATTTTTTTTTGGCATTACAACATCATCTTTCGTTTAAAAAAAAATCATATTATGTTTATAAACTCAGGAAATACGTTCCTGGACAACATGAGGACTTTGAATATGACCAATGTATGATCCTGTAACTACTTGGTATCAGATTGATACCAAAATTTGTGGTATCATACAAAACTAATGGAAAGTATCCAAACAACAGAAGAATACGTGATTATTACATTTTAACAGAAGTGTACATAGAACATGTTAAAAGAGAAAGTAAACAGATATTAACAGTAAATGAACAAGTACAAACCCCGTTTCCATATGAGTTGGGAAATTGTGTTAGATGTAAACAAACGTAATACAATGATTTGCAAATCATTTTCAACCCATATTCAGTTGAATATGCTACAAAGACAACATATTTGATGATCAAACTGAAACATTTTTTTTTTTTGCAAATAATCATTAACTTTAGAATTTGATGCCAGCAACACGTGACAAAGAAGTTGGGAAAGGTGGCAATAAATACTGATAACGTTGAGGAATGCTCATCAAACACTTATTTGGAACATCCCACAGGTGAACAGGCAAATTGGGAACAGGTGGGTGCCATGATTGGGTATAAAAGTAGATTCCATGAAATGCTCAGTCATTCACAAACAAGGATGGGGCGAGGGTCACCACTTTGTCAACAAATGCGTGAGCAAATTGTTGAACAGTTTATGAAAAACCTTTCTCAACCAGCTATTGCAAGGAATTTAGGGATTTCACCATCTACGGTCCGTAATATCATCAAAGGGTTCAGAGAATCTGGAGAAATCACTGCACGTAAGCAGCTAAGCCCGTGACCTTCGATCCCTCAGGCTGTACTGCATCAACAAGCGACATCAGTGTGTAAGGGATATCACCAAATGGGCTCAGGAACACTTCAGAAACCCACTGTCAGTAACTACAGTTGGTTGCTACATCTGTAAGTGCAAGTCAAAACTCTCCTATGCAAGGCGAAAACCGTTCATCAACAACAACCAGAAACGCCGTCGGCTTCGCTGGGCCTGAGATCATCTAAAATGGACTGATACAAAGTGGAAAAGTGTTCTGTGGTCTGACGAGTCCACATTTCAAATTGTTTTTGGGAACTGTGGACGTCGTGTCCTCCGGACCAAAAAGGAAAAGAAGCATCCGGATTGTTATAGGCGCAAAGTTGAAAAGCCAGCATCTGTGATGGTATGGGGGTGTATTAGTGCCCAAGACATGGGTAACTTACACATCTGTGAAGGCGCCATTAATGCTGAAAGGTACATACAGGTTTTGGAGCAACATATGTTGCCATCCAAGCAACGTTACCATGGACGCCCCTGCTTATTTCAGCAAGACAATGCCAAGCCGCGTGTTACATCAACGTGGCTTCATAGTAAAAGAGTGCGGGCACTAGACTGGCCTGCCTGTAGTCCAGACCTGTCTCCCATTGAAAATGTGTGGCGCATTATGAAGCCTAAAATACCACAACAGAGACCCCCGGACTGTTGAACAACTTAAGCTGTACATCAAGCAAGAATGGGAAAGAATTCCACCCGAGAAGCTTAAAAAATGTGTCTCCTCAGTTCCCAAACGTTTACGGAGTGTTGTTAAAAGAAAAGGTGATGTAACACAGTGGTGAACATGCCCTTTCCCAACTACTTTGGCACGTGTTGCAGCCATGAAATTCTAAGTTAATTATTATTTGCAAAAAAAAAAAAAAGTTTATGAGTTTGAACATCAAATATGTTGTCTTTGTAGTGCATTCAATTGAATATGGGTTGAAAAGGATTTGCAAATCATTGTATTCCGTTTATATTTACATCTAACACAATTTCCCAACTCATATAGAAACGGGGTTTGTAGATTAATAATTCATTTTCTACCACTTGTCCTTAATAATTTGGACATTATGGAAAATGACAATATGTTACTGCATATGTCAGCAGACTAAATTAGGAGTCTTTGTTTGCTTACTTACTACTAAAAGACAAGTTGTCTTGTATGTTCACTATTTTATTTAAGGACAAACTTGCAATAAGAAACATATTTAATGTACTTTAAGATTTTTTGTTAAAATAAAGCCAATAATGCAATTTTTTGTGGTCCCCAAAATATTGGTATTGGAACAACACTAATTCAAACACAGTGTTACTGTTCAAACTGCGTGTATTTTTACCGTGGCCAAAGATATGAAATATGCTTGTTAAATAAAACTTCTGCCTTTGTGTTTAATGAATACCTAGGCTTACTACGCTACCGCATTTTTAATGTTGATCATTAAGGTGATACTTGGCGAGCCAGGTGTTTTCTGAGGTGGTACACTGCAAAAAGTCAGTGTTCAAAAACAAGAGAGAAAAAAATACAAAAATGAGGGGTATTTTATTTGAACTAAGCAAAATTATCTGCCAATAGAACAAGAAAATGTGGCTTGTCAAGACTTTCCAAAACAAGTCAAATTAGCTAACCTCAATGAACCCCAAAATACCTTAAAATAAGTATATTCTCACTAATAACAAGTGCACTTTTCTTGGTAGAAAAAAAAAAAAGAGAGCTTTTTGCTCAATATGTTGAAAAATATTCTTAAATTAGGTCAATGCTAGTGCCATTATCTTGACATAATGATATGCGCTCGGCATTACATTTCTTGAAACCAGCAAACTTATACTAAAAACTAATTTATTGTTCTTAATGGAAAGGCAACAAGGCAACCGCTTGTTACTCTCGGGCAAATCATATGGTCTAAAAATGCATTTTTCCATCGATAACATGACATCATCGCGCCAAGTGCTTGCTCTTTCAGTCAATTAGTGCGCATATATACAGCCCGGCCCCCGGGCCAAATGTTTAATTGTAATTTTGAAGAATGAATCTAAATGTGCATGAACTATTTCTGTTCAAAATTGTTAGAAATGTCACATGTTAAATGTTTCAATATTACCTTTATATATATTTTACTTTAGTGTGCCAACTGTACCACTATAGGAGTACGTATTTTCTATTGTTTCATTGAAAATAAAACAGCAAAGTCCATTTGGCTGTCATCTGTTTTAATTATGAGACACAATTTTGTCAAAATCATGATTTTTTTTTTTCATGCTTGAAGTAAGAAATTATTACTTTAAAAAAGTAGTTTTATACTTGTGAGTGTTGATATTCTACTTTCAAGCATGTTTTACTCAATATAGGTCATTAAATCTCAGCAACAAGCTGGGGCCTCACCTGCCATCATGGAAAGAAAAAAAATGTAAAAAGAAAAGAAAAAAAAAAAATTGTTATATGTATCCAGTGATTATACTATAAAGTTATTTTCCATTTAACTTCACCAGTTTTACATTATTTTTATTCAAAATCGCTGAATTTTCACATTTGCCGTTCAAATACTGAGAAGAGACGGACGGGAGCAGCCAGTTGAGGCACGTCACTCAGTTGTGCCTCACCATGGATTGCGGACTCGGCTAACTGCTGGCCTGCTGTGCAGTGAGACCGTATTGCTATATGAATTATATTATACATTTCCATAGTTTAGTTAGCTGAGATATATAATGTACAGTGTATTTTGTCAACAACTGTATGTGTGTAAAGTATTTCTTGTGCTGAGCAATCATAAAACTGCTGCGAAGACGCACTGTGTGAGGCTCGCAGTAATCCCGCCTCCTGGTGTTAGAGAATGCACTCCCGCCGTAGAATGCACCCCCTGACGGGAGTGTTATATCAACTCAAGCCCACACTTCCACGTGCAAGATTGAATCTATTTAAAAAAGTTATTTCATAAGAAGCCAAAAAGTGCAAAAACAATAATGTTCGTGTTGGAGGAGTTGTGAATGACTGCAGGGACACACCATTAGGTACACCTGCAGACTGCAGCACGGATTTCACATTTCATTCATTCACAACTCCTCCAACACGAACATTATTGTTTTTGCACTTTTTGGCTTCTTATTGAGTTGCTGCATTTTTTGGTTGGGTTGTTTATTTCTATTGAGTAACTTCTACATTTCTAAAAGGGGAGGAATGTAATAGAGTGATCTATGTTTGTCTGTTGCCATCTCCTGGTTAATGTTGGCTATAGCGTACTGGGGTTACTTTTTGGTTGGCCAACGATTTACGTGGTGTTGCGCACCTGACGTCAAGTGTGTGAGTCTGTTCTGAAGTCTACAGTAAAGAGACGTACTTCATCACCTCGCCTGGTTATTGCCTCCAACTCAATATATTACATAAAGGTAAGACCATAATAAAGTTTTTTTTTTAATTAAATGTGCTTTTTTGTGTGCTACAGTTTGTATGTGTAAAGTTAAAGTTAAGTTAAAGTAACAATGATTGTCACACACTAGAGATGCGCGGTTTGCGGACACAACCGCGGAGTCCGCGGATTATCCGCGGGTCGGGCGGTTGAAATAAAAAAAAATTAGATTTTAAATAGATTCAGGCGGGTGGCAGTTAAACCAATTCGGCAATATATATACATAGTTAAATGTTGTTACCCACATATGAAAAACGAGCAGGCATCTGCAGCATATGCCACAACAGAAGAAGAAAAAAAAAGAGATGGACACTTTTACGGAGCGGAGAAGGGACGCCTCGCCGGGGTCCGGGACCGAGGCCCCTTCCCCCGAGAGGGCCCCACCGGGAGCCGTAGCTGAGGTGATCTGCGAGAAGGGCCCGACGCACGTCCAGGGTCACCACCGTGCCCACCGCACCGACACCCCGCCTCGTCCGCCTTCGCCGCGGCCGGCGTCACGCGCAGCAGGTAAGCAGCTTACCTGCCCGCCACCCCCGTGGCCGGGGGCTCGTAACAGGGGTCACTCCGCGCGCTCCGCCCGCGCAGCTTACCTGCCCGCCACCCCCGTTGCCGGGGGCGCGTAACAGGGGTCACTCCGCGCGCAGTGCGCTCACGAAAGGGGTGGGGCTCACCCTGGTGAGCCGAGTGGGCCACTTTTGGTAAACAGAACTGGCGCTGCGGGATGAACCGAACGCCTGGTTAAGGCGCCCGATGCCGACGCTCATCAGACCCCAGAAAAGGTCTTGGTTGATATAGACAGCAGGACGGTGGCCATGGAAGTCGGAACCCGCTAAGGAGTGTGTAACAACCCACCTGCCGAATCAACTAGCCCTGAAAATGGATGGCGCTGGAACGTCGGGCCCATACCCGGCCGTCGCCGGCAGCGAGAGCCGCGAGGGCTAGGCCGCGACGAGTAGGATGGCCGCCGCGGTGCGCGCTGAAGCCTCGGACGCGACCCCGGGTGGAGCCGCCGCGGGTGCGAGGGACATCGCACCTCCACGCGCTTGGAGGTGCGCTCAGCGCGGCTCCCAGATGATTGCGCACTGGTGTGAGTCTGGGCCGTGACAGCGTGGCAGCGTGGCACGCATTGGATCAGTCTCCTTTCTTTAACAGGCAAAAGCTTTATAACCTCACTAATGCCTTGCATCGTCTATATTAGATATATAACAACGGGCGGGTGCGGGCGGGTGCGGTTTTGATTAAATGTTAGTTCGGGTGGATGCGGATGGTTGACGACTTTGATGATGCGGTTGCGGATGAAATAATTGCCTATCCGTGCATCTCTATCACACACACACTAGGTGTGGTGAAATTTGTCCTCTGCATTTGACCCATCCCTTGATCACCCCCTGGGATGTGAGGGGAGCAGTGGGCAGCAGCGGCGCCGCGCCCGGGAATAATTTTTGGTGATTTAACCCCCAATTCCAACCCTTGATGCTGAGTGCCAAGCAGGGAAGAATGCTGGTATGAGCTTTTAAACATAACCCGTTAACTGCTGCCAATCAAATGGTGAATAAGATACTCTTTAGGGTTCATATGTTTGTAAATCTGACTGTGATGAAGTCAGTGCCTCACCAGCCGTGAACCTCACCGCACGTCACTGATCTTATCAGACAGAAAATAAGCAAATATCACCCTTATTTGAGTTATTTATTCTTACTTAGATTTCAGTTTTTGCAGTGTACTCGGTGAAAAGAGTTTGGGAACCACTGGCATAACTTTATACAGGTCTGACGTGTTAATATTTGTTTAAATGCTTCGGTTCTTGATCTGACCTGAATTAGGTTATTTACGTGGTTTACCCGTCCCAATTCCCGGTCATGTCTAACTCCCGCAGAGGAGACAAGCTTTTCCTGTCAATACCTGCAATTCCCTGCGGCACGCCATGAATTGTCAGTGTCCTGTTATGCGGCGATAAAACAAGGTAAGGACTTTACAGTTCCCTGCCCCTCCCCCACCCTTTCCTTCATAGTTAATTGGCAATGTTATTATAACTTCATAACTTGGGGAAGTCATGCCTTGTGCGCAGCCAGACGTTCAGCCTTGTGCAAAAATTTACATTTTAATGAAATATTTGAATAAGCCCTTGAAATTCACTCTGCCAGGTCCCCCCCAGCAGTAAAACCAACATTTCATGTTTGTGTTTTGAATGGCAGCGTCAGAGAAATTAGCATGCCAATCATATAGATTAGGGGGGGGGGGGGGGCATCAGTGTAAAGTCACATGGCTCCCCTATCAAGGTTCATTGCAGGCGAGCGCTGCTCGGGAAGAAGAGGCGGGAAAAAGAAACGTGAATTGACAGGAGAGAGACGGAGGAACTCGCATCTACCCTTCTTTGACGTACTCTGATTCTACCAAGGAGTGTTTGTAATTGTCATGATTAAAAATGCAACAGCAGTCAAAAAAAACAAACCTAACATGCACGTAATGACACAGAAGTTGGATATGAGACCTGAGTTAAGGGGTTAAACTTACTATTAGGACGCTGGTACTACATCTGAAGCTGGAAAATTCTAGAACCAGGGTATTTTAGAAATGGGGGGAAAGAACGGCTTTTATGGGTAATGTTAAAAAAGGGACTGATTTTATGCAAAAACCAAAACCAGTGAAGTTGGCACAATGTGTAAATGGTAAATAAAAACAGAATACAATGATTTGCAAACTTATATTTCAACTCAATAGAATAGACTGCAAAGACAAGATATTTAAAGGGGAACATTTTCACAATTTCAGAAGGGTTAAAACCATTAAAAATCAGTTCCCAGTGGCTTATTTTATTTTTCGAAGAAAATTTTACTCATCACGCAATATCCCTAAAAAAAGCTTTAAAGTGCCTGATTTTAACCATCGTTATATACACACGTCCATTTTCCTGTGACGTCACATAGTGATGCCAATACAAACAAACATGGCGGTTAGAACAGCAAGCTATAGCGACATTAGCTCGGATTCAGACTCGGATTTCAGCGGCTTAAGCGATTCAACAGATTACGCATGTATTGAAACGGATGGTTGTAGTCAGGCCCGGCCCTAACCAATCTGGCGCCCTAGGCAGTGAAGTGTATATACTCACAAGAAACCGAATAGCTTTGTCTTTGACCTTTTTTTTTTTACTTACAACTATACCTAATATATAAAGGGGTGGAAAAGTGACTATTACCTGCAGGGCAAACATTAGCTAACCTGAAGGCAATAACAATGTAAACAAAAAACACCTGCTTAAAATATCTAATACAAATGTCCCAGAGGAATGTAGGTGGGAGTACTGTAATTACCTAACGTTACATTATTATTTTCCATAACAATTTAGCCCCCTCCACAATATTAACCCGACGTTAAAACAGAACTAGCTATTTATTGATTAGCAATTGCCGACTCATGTAACATTAGCTTAATGCTAAAAAGCCAGGTTACTATCACATTCTGTAACAGACAAATAATTTCATGTAGGCTAACGTTACCTACTTGCTACCTCTGTCTTTTCTCGTTTCTCCTCCTCTTCTTTTCTCTTTTTTCTTCCCTGGGCACCTGACAGTTTTGGCCATTTTGACATCTTGTGTTGATTTTTTGATGTGGTGACGTCCAAAAAGAGTCATGATACGGGAAGGGAGGGGGCGCACCGTGCGGGGGGGGGGGGGTTTGGGAAAGTTGTAACAAATAATATTTCTATTAAATAGGCTTTACTTTGCATTTTAATTAACGTGGGATTATTTTTTGTATTTAGAAATAATAGTACCACCTTTTTTTCTCTCTTTTTTTTTTTTTCTCTCCAACATTTGTGGCACTTGTGTGGCGCCCCCTGATGGACGGCGCCCTTAGCATTTGCCTATACGGCCTATGCCACGGGCCGGCCCTGGTTGTAGTGTGGAGGCAGGTAGCGAAAACGAAATTGAAGAAGAAACTGAAGCTATTGAGCCATATCGGTTTGAACCGTATGCAAGCGAAACCGACGAAAACGACACGACAGCCAGCGACACGGGAGAAAGCGAGGACGAATTCGGCGATCGCCTTCTAACCAACGATTGGTATGTGTTTGTTTGGCATTAAAGGAAACTAACAACTATGAACTAGGTTTACAGCATATGAAATACATTTGGCAACAACATGCACTTTGAGAGTGCAGACAGCCCAGTTTTCATCAATTAATATATTCTGTAGACATACCCTCATCCGCTCTCTTTTCCTGAAAGCTGATCTGTCCAGTCGAGTTGGAAATGCATCTGCTTTGAGTGTCGCAGGATATCCACACATTCTTGCCATCTCTGTCGTAGCATAGCTTTCGTCGGTAAAGTGTGCGGAACAAACGTCCAATTTCTTGCCACTTTCGCATCTTTGGGCCACTGGCAGAGGTGGGTAGAGTAGCCAGAAATTGTACTCAAGTAAGAGTACTGTTACTTTAGAGATTTATTACTCAAGTAAAAGTAAGGAGTAGTCACCCAAATATTTACTTGAGTAAAAGTAAAAAGTATGTTGTAAAAAAACTACTCAAGTACTGAGTAACTGATGAGTAACATACACACACATATCATATATATATATATATATATATATATATATATATATATATATATATATATATATATATATATACACACACACACATATATACATATATATATATATACACACACATATATATATATATATATATATATATATATATATATATATACACATACATTGATATATACAGTATATAATTTATATTTATTTTTTTTGCCGTTTTTGTTTACATGTTAATAGTGTTTTAATGAATATACATGCATGTTTAACACATATAGATTCCTTTCTTTCATGAAGACAAGAATATAAGTTGGTGTATTACCTGATTCTGATGACTTGCATTGATTGTAATCAGACAGTAGTGATGACAAACGTCCACGTTTTCAAATGGAGGAGAAAAAAAGTTCCTCCTTTCTGTCTAATACCACATGAAAGTGGTTGGTTTTTGGCATCTTATATGTCCAGCTTCCATATTCGTTTTTATACACTTTACAAGAAATACATTGGCGGCAAACTCCGTAGCTTGCTAGCTTGTTTGCGCAGGCTTTCGGAGACTCTTATTTTGAAAGCGCAGGCGCGATGGAACGGCACTTTTATTGTGAAGACAGGAACTGTGCAGTCAGTCTTTAGGCTTTTGACGGGGTGTACGGTTGAAATAAAAAATGGTCTTTTTTCCTTCACACTTTTGATTGATTGATTGGAACTTTTATTAGTAGATTGCACAGTACAGTACAAATTCCGTACAATCGACCACTAAATGGTAACACCCCAATAAGTTTTTCAACTTGTTTAAGTCAGGTCATGTGACCCCTGGCTCTGTTTGATTGGTCCAATCACCAGTGACTGCATCTGATTGGTGGAACGGAGTGAACGTTACCAGTGACTGTATCTGTTGAAACGCAGGCACTATGAAGGTCTGTCTGACAGACCAAAACAAACAAAGCGTGCATTAACAGATCGATAAAAATTAGTAGCGAGTAGCGAGCTGAATGTAGATAAAAGTAGCGGAGTAAAAGTAGCGTTTCTTCTCTATAAATATACTCAAGTAAAAGTAAAAGTATGTTGCATTAAAACTACTCTTAGAAGTACAATTTATCCCAAAAGTTACTCAAGTAGATGTAACGGAGTAAATGTAGCGCGTTACTACCCACCTCTGGCCACTGGTGCAACTTGAATCCGTCCCTGTTCGTGTTGTTACACCCTCCGACAACACACCGACGAGGCATGATGTCTCCAAGGTACGGAAAACAGTCGAAAAAACGGAAAATAACAGAGCTGATTTGACTCGGTGTTTGTAATGTGTTTGAGAAAACGAGAGCGAATAATAGAAAGGCGTTTAATTAGTCAAAATTCACCTATTTAGAGTTCGAAAATCGGTAAAAAAAAAAAAAGGTCTTTTTTCTGCAACATCAAGGTATATATTGACGCTTACATAGGTCTGGTGATAATGTTCCCCTTTAATGTTCAAACTGAGAATCGTACTTTTTTTTTTGGCAAATAATCATTAACTTAGAATTTAATGATTTTCCATTTTGTATCAGTCCATCTTGGATGATCTCGGGCCTAGCGAAGCCGGCGGCATTTCTGGGTGTTGTTGATACACGGCTTTGGCTTTGCATAGTAGAGTTTTGACTTTCACTAACAGATGTAGCGACGAACTGTAGTTACTGACAGTGGTTTTCTGAAGTGTCCCTGAGCCCATGTGGTGATATCCTTTACACGCTTTTTGATGCAGTACCGCCTGAGGGACCGAAGGTCACGGGCATGCCTCTTAGGTGCTGTGATTTCTCCAGATTCTCTGAACCTTTTTGATGATATTACAGACCGTAGATGGTGAAATCCCTAAATTCTTTGCAATAGCTAGTTGAGAAATGTTGTTCCTAAACTGTTCGGCAATTTGCTCAGGAATTTGTTCACAAAGTGGTGACCCTCGCCCCATCCTTGTTTGTGAATGACTGAGCATTTCATGGAAGCTGCTTTTATACCCAATCATGGCACCCACCTGTTCCCAATTAGCCTGTTCACCTGTGGGATGTTCCAAATAAATGTTTGATGACCACTCCTCAACTTTCTGAGTCTTTTTGAAACATGTTCAAATTCCAAATGAGCTAATATTTGCAAAAATGAAGTTTACTAGTTCGAACATTAAATATCTTGTCTTTGCAGTCCATTCAATTGAATATAAGTGGAAAAGGATTTGCAAATTATTGCATTCTGTTTTTTTTTTACGATTTACAGAACGTGCCAACTTCACTGGTTTTGGAATTGTAAAATTACCATCTTAGGAAGACATGAATATTGATAGTGTTGTCATGACATGTCACAGCAGGTCATGTCTTGTTTTTGTTGTGATATTTCCTATGTTTAGGATTTAGTTATGTTCCCAGCACTCCTTTCCTCTATTGTTTACTTTTTTGTTGCTAGGAGCGCTGAGTGTACACAACGGATTATTGTTGGCTGTATTATTGTACCATAATGCTGAATTCCATTTGTACTGGGAACTCGGAATTTCTGATTTCCCGGTCGGACGTTTTTAATTGGTCGGATTTCCTACTCGGAAAGTCGGAGAGTTTTTACCACCCCCGGGGTTGCTGCGAGTGTAAATAATTTGTTAGCCATATACTTTGTATTGTTGGACATATGTAAACGGTAATGTTGCTGTAGCTTTAATGTGTTTTATTCGTTCCACATGGCGAGCAATAGCATCTTTGTGTTTCCTCTTCATCCAACATGTTTGAAGGATGCAGAAGTTGTTTACATTCAGCAAGAATATCTTTCGTGAATGTGGCCAGCTTGTTTTTTTTAGTAAATGGATCGCTCATAACTCAGCTGGGATGTCATTCCCCGGCACAAACTTCTCAACTTTTGAAAAAAACTTAATGCATCTTTCGAAAAAAGGACATGAAGCCATAAATAAAAATGTATTTGACTGAGATAAATATTATTGTTGTAATAATACCTCAAGTACTGGATTTTTCGGACTCTGAGGCGCACTTAAAATGTTTTTTTTTCTCAAAGCCCGACCTCCAAGCAATTTTATTTGGTACATGGTGTAATGATAAGGGTGACCAGTAGATGGCAGCCACACATAAGAGATGTGTGTAGACTGCAATATGACTCAAGTAAACAACACCAACATTTTATATGTTCCATTGAAAATATAGAACATTACACACGGCACTCAAAAATCTATCAAAATGTTTTAGTACGACTTTGGCATCTTTCGAAAAAAGACATGAAGCCATAAATAAAAATGTATTTGACTGAGATAAATATTATTATTGTAATAATACCTCAAGTACTGGATTTTTCGGACTCTGAGGCGCACTTAAAATCTTTTTTTTTCTCAAAACCCGACCTCCAAGCAATTTTATTTGGTACATGGTGTAATGATAAGGGTGACCAGTAGATGGCAGCCACACATAAGAGATGTGTGTAGACTGCAATATGACTCAAGTAAACAACACCGACATTTTATATGTTCCATTGAAAATATAGAACATTACACACGGCGCTCAAAAATCCATCAAAATGTTTTAGTACGACTTTGGCATCTTTCGAAAAAAGACATGAAGCCATAAATAAAAATGTATTTGACTGAGATAAATATTATTATTGTAATAATACCTCAAGTACTGGATTTTTCGGACCTGAGGCGCACTTAAAATCTTTTTTTTTCTCAAAACCCGACCTCCAAGCAATTTTATTTGGTACATGGTGTAATGATAAGGGTGACCAGTAGATGGCAGCCACACATAAGAGATGTGTGTAGACTGCAATATGACTCAAGTAAACAACACCAACATTTTATATGTTCCATTGAAAATATAGAACATTACATACGGCGCTCAAAAATCTATCAAAATGTTTTAGTACGACTTTGGCATCTTTCGAAAAAAGACATGAAGCCATAAATAAAAATGTATTTGACTGAGATAAATATTATTGTTGTAATAATACCTCAAGTACTGGATTTTTCGGACTCTGAGGCGCACTTAAAATCTTTTTTTTTCTCAAAACCCGACCTCCAAGCAATTTTATTTGGTACATGGTGTAATGATAAGGGTGACCAGTAGATAGCAGCCACACATAAGAGATGTGTGTAGACTGCAATATGACTCAAGTAAACAACACCAACATTTTATATGTTCCATTGAAAATATAGAACATTACACACGGCGCTCAAAAATCTATCAAAATGTTTTAGTACGACTTTGGCATCTTTCGAAAAAAGACATGAAGCCATAAATAAAAATGCATTTGACTGAGATAAATATTATTATTGTAATAATACCTCAAGTACTGGATTTTTCGGACTCTGAGGCGCACTTAAAATCTTTTTTTTTTCTCAAAACCCGACCTCCAAGCAATTTTATTTGGTACATGGTGTAATGATAAGTGTGACCAGTAGATGGCAGCCACACATAAGAGATGCATGTAGACTGCAATATGACTCAAGTAAACAACACCGACATTTTATATGTTCCATTGAAAATATCGAACATTACACACGGCGCTCAAAAATCTATCAAAATGTTTTAGTACGACTTTGGTAAGCTATGAAGCCGCACCGCTTGATGGATTGTCGGCGCATTAAACATACGAGTATTATTATGGTGTGTGTATAAGGTAAGACATTATCTGGCGTTTTGTTTCGCAATATTATGCAAAAGCAACTTTTCTTACCTTCTGGTACCTGCTGATCTGTATTTGGGATCTGCATAAGTCCTGAAAAATTGCGCGTCCGCCATATTTGATAAGCTTCTTCTTTTTCTCTACTTTCTTGTCATGGGACATTCATCCTCCACTGTTGCCATTTCTAATATAAAGTAGTGTAAAGTTCTTACTTATATCTGTCAGTAAACTCGCCATGAAAGCGCTAAAACATACCGGTGTAGTAAGTGTACATTATTCACCCAAGGAACTTTAGTTATTAGAGAGTTCCGGTCGGACGGTTTTTCACGGGACACATTTATGGCGGATGAGGAGATGCTGCTCCGTTATTGGTGTAAGTAAAGTCTGAATGTCATTAAAACAGTTAGCTCCGTCTTTTGACACTTCTTCCACTCCCGTCCTTGCACACTACACCGCTACAGCAAAGATGACGGGGAGAAGACGCTGCCGAAGGTGAGCCACGTAAATAAGACCGCCCACAAAAGTCAGAAAGCGGCTTGACGATGATCTGTAAAACATAATCTATGCAACATTTTGACCAAAGAACCAGCATTACATGTTATGTAGACCACAGGGAAGTGTTTTACGTTTAAAAAAAATAAATAATATGACTCCTTTAATGCGCCTTATAATCCGAATAATATGAAAAAAGATCGAAAATAGACAATCTATCTGCAGTGCGCCCTATGGTCCGGAAAATACGGTAATATTAGACACCGGTAATGTCATAATGTACAAGTAATGTCTTACTATATTGAAGACTATTTTGACCCAAATTTCTTTTTTTTTTTTTTTTTTTTGCAAATGTGTGAACAAAACAAACACGCACTCCTTTTGCTATAGCACTTTAGCACAAATGCATAATCAGCTTTGTCCAAAGCGCTCCTGGCAAGCGACCATTGGGCCCACTATGCAAATGTGATATGACACAAAGTGCGAGACAGAGATGTTATTATTCATGTTGTTTTGCATCTCATCAAATATTCAAGCCAAACATTTCTTACACTAATGCCGACTGCTGCAACACCAGTGCACGTCTGACAGAGCACACACACACACACACACACACACACACACACACACACACACACACACACACACACACACACACACACACACACACACACACACACACACACACACACACACACACACAAACACACGTTACCTTCTTGAGACCTCCGAAAAATGTCTACCTCTTTAGGACCACCCTTTCTAGATATATAAAGATTTGTATTTACAACATTAATAATATATACACATACTATCAATGCAAATATAAAAAAGCTTGTTGTAAAAAATTAGTTGGAATTTCACAAGAAAAAGGTCACAATTTCTCAAGAAAAACTTAGAATCTTGGCAGTATTATAATAAAAGTCAAAATTTTACAAGAAAAACATTTGTGCAATATTATGATAAAAGTTGGAATTTTACTTAACAGTCGCTATTTTACAAGAAAAGCTTAAAATGTTGGCAATTTTATGAAAAGAGTCGTAATTTTACTCGACAAAAGTCACAATTTTATAAGAAAACCTTAATTTTGGCAATATTATAATAATCAGAATTTTACCGGCAAAATTATGACAAAAGTCATCAATTTACTCAAAAAATGTCAGCATTTTACAAGAACAACAAAAAAATTGGCAAGTCAGAATTTTATATGACAAATGTCGCCATTTTGCAGTAAAAAGTACATTGAAAAGTAATAATTTTACATAAAAAAGTAATAATTTTACATAAAAAAGTAATAATTTTACGACAAAATATTGCAATATTATAATAAAAGTCGTAATTTTATTCAACGCAAGTCAAAATTTTACAAGAAAAACATTTGTGCAATATTTTGATAATAGTTGGAATTTTACTTATCAGTCGCAATTTTACAAGAAAAGCTTAAAATGTTGGCAATTTTATGAAAAGAGTCGTAATTTTACTCGACAAAAGTCACAATTTTATAAGAAAACCTTAATTTTGGCAATATTATAATAATCCGAATTTTACCGGCAAAATTATGACAAAAGTCATCATTTAACTCAAAAAATGTCAGTATTTTACAACAACAACAAAAAATTGGCAATATTGTGATAAAAGTCAGAATTTTATATGACAAATGTTGCCATTTTGCAGTAAAAAGTACATTGAAAAGTAATAATTTTACATAAAAAAGTAATAATTTTACGAGAAAATATTGCAATATTACAGAAACTGGACTGAAGACTTGGACTTTGGCGTGGTTTGTTTTCCCATGGTGCAAATGATTTGGACCGGACATGGCGTGAAGGTAAATACATATTTAATTTTAACACTCAAAAAAGAAAAAAAACAAAAGACACTAACTGTGGCATTAATCAACAAAACTTACTTGCGATGACGTGAACAGGGCAGCATGGACTATGAACATGAAACAGAGTGTCAGAAGTGTGTCAAGAGCGCAGTGCATCAATGTGATGTCGCCAGGCTGACTGCCTGGCAACTACAGGCTTAAATACTGATGACATGATGAGTGAAAACAGGTGCGTGACTTAAAATGCGAAAACGTGAGACAGGTGCGTGACATGACGATGTGAACCAGGTGAAACTAATGGTTACTATGGTGACAAAGGGAGTGAAGACAAGAACTAAAAAGTGTCCAAAAACCAAGCAAAACATAACTAAACAAAACATGATCACAGACATGACACCAGGTCAGCTACGATTCTACTTAGCGAAAAACTTTGTCCATTTGTCGAAGGGGAGACAACGAGAATGCGGGCTCCCTTGGATGTGATAAAAAGGTAGCGTGTGGTTTGTATTACCTGACCGTCGAAGGAAGACTACGGAAAAAATCTCATGCATTTGGACTGGCAAAGCAGACTGTACCAATTATTGTCCGCCATGTATGTGGCGGACTCAACGTCTAGGTCCAGAGTATATAAAGTCACCAAAAACGAATGGACAATGAAGGTGAAGGCAAAAGAGTGAGGAATGTCCTGACCAAATATCTAGATCCCCAGATGGTTGTAAAATGTTCTTTATCACATTGTTTACTTTTACGTGTCCAATAAAGATTTGATTAACTTATGATGGCTCGGGTGTGATTCACTACAATAGGGCCCCACAGCACACTGGATTCCAGTTCATTGAAATACCACAAAACTGAATATTGTTCAGATACGTTACATTTAAGAACTTGCACACAAAGCAACACTGGAGGTGTTAAATGACCATTGTGTGTGTGTGTGGACAAGGATAAGGTTAGGTGGGATTTACCCTGGATAACCTAAGTGTAAACGGGGCCTTAGCTAGCGAGAGCGCGGACCTTGGGTTTACTTAACGACAGTACTTATCGCTTATCTTTCCATACTGACGTGAGGCACTTTTAAACTTTCATCTTGACATATTTTTTTTTAAATTGGCTTTGAAAGCAGCGCCTTCTAAAAACGCAAAGACTCGTCGGCTGTGAATTACTGATTGTTGTGTTGGCGCCGGCGTATTTTATTTTTTTTACGGGCGCGCGTGTGTGTGTGTGTGTGTGTGTGTTTGCAGGGGCGGGGGGGGCAGCCATGCATGCCTTTTGAACAGCAGGTGGTAATTGAAACAAAACAAGGGCTGATTAGGGAAGCGTCTGGCAACCCGTGATCCAAACAGCGCGCCGCAGAGGAGCCCAAACACAAGAGCCCTGGAATAAAGTGGTCATCATCTAATTAACAGAGCACATTTTAATTACAGAGTAAACCAAGCGGTGCCCCGTGTCAATTTAACTGATGTGCTAAGTAGCAGTTTACAATATCGGAGACAGACAAATAATTACAATCTAATTACAAGCGGCTCTATTGCGCCGCAGTGCCTGCAGCCCATCTCAATAAACACTTTTACGTCAAACCGTGAATAGCAAACACTGCAGGACAGCTAATTGCCGCGATACAATGTTGGGACTCTGCCAGCGTGCACTCGTGGACTCTTGCTTATGTGGGAATCATTTCACAAGGTTAGGGTCCAATCCAACAAGATGGTGACATGGAGGGGCAGCATTAAAGGGGAACATTATCACCAGACCTATGTAAGCGTCAATATATACCTTGATGTTGCAGAAAAAAGACCATATATTTTTTTAACCGATTTCTGAACTCTAAATGGGTGAATTTTGGCGAATTAAACGCCTTTCTAATATTCGCTCTCGGAGCGATGACGTCACAACGTGGCGTCACATCGGGAAGCAATCCGCCATTTTCTCAAACACCGAGTCAAATCAGCTCTGTTATTTTCCGTTTTTTTCGACTGTTTTCCGTACCTTGGAGACATCAAGCCTCGTCGGTGTGTTGTCGGAGGGTGTAACAACACGAACAGGGACGGATTCAAGTTGCACCAGTGGCCCAAAGATGCGAAAGTGGCAAGAAATTGGACGTTTGTTCCGCACACTTTACCGACGAAAGCTATGCTACGACAGAGATGGCAAGAATGTGTGGATATCCTGCGACACTCAAAGCAGATGCATTTCCAACGATAAAGTCAAAGAAATCTGCCGCCAGACCCCCATTGAATCTGCCGGAGTGTGTGAGCAATTCAGGGACAAAGGACCTCGGTAGCACGGCAAGCAATGGCGGCAGTTTGTTCCCGCAGACGAGCGAGCTAAACCCCCTATCGACCCTAGCTTCCCTGGCCTGCTGACATCAACTCCAAAACTGGACAGATCAGCTTTCAGGAAAAGAGCATGGATGAGGGTATGTCTACAGAATATATTATTTGATGAAAATTGGGCTGTCTGCACTCTCAAAGTGCATGTTGTTGCCAAATGTATTTCATATGCTGTAAACCTAGTTCATAGTTGTTAGTTTCCTTTAATGCCAAACAAACACATACCAATCGTTGGTTAGAAGGCGATCGCCGAATTCGTCCTCGCTTTCTCCCGTGTCGCTGGCTGTCGTGTCGTTTTCGTCGGTTTCGCTTGCATACGGTTCAAACCGACATGGCTCAATAACTTCAGTTTCTTCTTCAATTTCGTTTTCACTACCTGCCTCCACACTACAACCATCCGTTTCAATACATGCGTAGTCTGTTGAATCGCTTAAGCCGCTGAAATCCGAGTCTGAATCCGAGCTAATGTCGCTATAGCTTGCTGTTCTTTCCGCCATTTTTGTTTGTGTTGGCTTCACTATGTGACGTCACAGGAAAATGGACGGGTGGTTAAAATCAGGCACTTTGAAGCTTTTTTTAGGGATATTGCGTGATGGATACAATTTTGAAAAAAAACTTCGAAAAATATAATAAGCCACTGGGAACTGATTTTTAATGGTTTTAACCATTCTGAAATTGTGATAATGTTCCCCTTTAAGGCGGGTTCGGATGTTCTCCGAAATATGGATTTTACTTTTGAAGGGAAAAAAATCAATCAATCAATCCATAAAAGTGTATTTATATAGCCTTTAAAGCAGTGTTTTTTTTTTTGGTGTGCCGTGAGATACAGTCTGGTGTGCCGTGAGAGATTACCGTATTTTTCGGACTATAAATCGCATTTTTTTTTTCATAGTTTGGCCGGGGGTGCGACTTATACTCAGGAGCGACTTGTGTGAAATTAACACATTACCGTAAAATATCAAATAATATTATTTAGCTCAGGGGTCGGCAACCCAAAATGTTGAAAGAGCCATATTGGACCAAAAATACAAAAAAAAATCTGTCTGGAGCCGCAAAAAATTAAAAGCCATATTACATACAGATAGTGTGTCATGAGATATAAATTGAATTAAGAGGACTTAAAGGTGACTAATTGACCTCAAATATAGCTACAAATGAGGCATAATGATGCAATATGTACATAAAAACTAGCCTAAATAGCATGTTAGCATCGATTAGCTTGCAGTCATGCAGTGACCAAATATGTCTGATTAGCACTCCAACAAGTCAATAACATCAACAAAACTCACCTTACATGCGCAACCTTAAAAGTTTAGTGGACAAAATGAGACAGAAAAAGAAGTGGCATAAATCGCGTCCTAGAAAGTTATACATGTAAACAAACTACGGTGAGTTCAAGGACCGCCAAAATGAGTAGGACAAAACGGCGCTCGCCAAATACTCGAATCAGTGAAGCATGTTTAATACAAACAGTGGGATTTATAACAATTAGGGAGGTTTGTGTCATGTTTGTCCTCCTACACAAACCATATTAAAACAAAAAATAGATAGTTTTCCCCTCATCTTTTTCCATTTTTCATACATTTCTGAAAAAGCTCCAGAGAGCCACTAGGGCGGCGCTAAAGCGGCTCTAGAGCCGCGGGTTGCCGACCCCTGATTTAGCTCATTCACGTAAGAGACTAGACCAGGGGTCGGCAACCCGCGGCTCTCTTTAGCGCCGCCCTAGTGGCTCTCTGGAGCTATTTCAAAAATGTATGGAAAAAGTTGAGGGGGAAAAAATATATTTTTTGTTTTAATATGGTTTCTGTAGGAGGACAAACATGACACAAACCTCCCTAATTGTTATAAATCACACTGTTTATATTAAACATGCTTCACTGATTTGAGTATTTGGCGAGCGCCGTTTTGTCCTACTAATTTTGGCAGTCCTTGAACTCACCGTAGTTTGTTTACATGTATAACTTTCTAGGACGTGTTTTATGCCACTTCTTTTTCTGTCTCATGTTGTCCACCAAACTTTTAACGTTGAGCATGAATCCACAAAGGTGAGTTTTGTTGATGTTATTGACTTGTGTGGAGTGCTAATCAGACATATTTGGTCACTGCATGACTGCGAGCTAATCGATGCTAACATGCTATTTAGGCTAGCTATATGTACATATTGCATCATTATGCCTCATTTGTAGCTATATTTGAGGTCATTTAGTTTCCTTTAAGTCATATTAATTCAATTTATATCTCATGACACACTATCTGTATGTAATATGGCTTTTAATTTTTTGCGGCTCCAGACAGGTTTGTTTTTGTATTTTTGGTCCAATATGGCTCTTTCAACATTTTGGGTTGTTGACCCCTGGACTAGACGTATAAGATTTCATGGGATTTAGCGATTAGGAGTGACAGATTGTTTGGTAAACGTATAGCATGTTCTATATGTTATAGTTATTTGAATGACTCTTACCATAATATGTTACGTTAACATACCAGGCACGTTCTCAGTTGGTAATTTATGCCTCATATAACGTACACTTATTCAGCCTGTTGTTCACTATTCTTTATTTATTTTCAATTGCCTGTCAAATGTCTATTCTTGGTGTTGGATTTTATCAAATAAATTTCCCCAAAAAATGCAACTTATACTCCAGTGCGACTTATATATGTTTTTTCCCTTCTTTATTATGCATTTTCGGCAAGTGCGACTTATACTCCGAAAAATACGGTATGTAGTTTCACCTATTTGGGTTAAAATATTTTTTTGCAAACCAGTAATTATAATCTGCAAATTGTGTGTTGTTGAGTGTCGGTGCTGTCGAGAGCTCGGCAGCGTAACCGTGTAATACTCTTCCATATCAGTAGGTGGCAGCCGGTAGCTAATTGCTTTGCAGATGGTTTGTCGTGATCACAATATGCAGACCACACCGGGAACCAAAAATAAGCAAAAGGTGAGCCCCCCTAAGAAAAAGGGGGAAGGCTATTCAGAACGAAACTAAAACTGAACTGGCTACAAAGTAAACAAAAACAGAATGCTGGACGACAGCAAAGACTTACTGTGGAGCAGATGGCGTCCACAAAGTACATCCGAACATGACAATCAACAATGTCCCCACAAAGAAGGATAGTGACAACTTAAATGGTCTTGATTGCTAAAGCAAAGCAGATGCGGGGAATAGCGTTAAAGGAAGACATGAAACTGCTACAGGAAAATAGCAAAAAAAAAGAGGAAAAAGCCACCAAAATAGGAGCGCAAGACAAGAACTGGGCGGCATGGCATGGTGGGTAGAGCAACCGTGCCAGAAACCTGAGGGTTGCAGGTTCGCTCCCCGCCTCTTACCATCCAAAAATCGCTGCCGTTGTGTCCTTGGGCGGGACACTTCACCCTTTGCCCCCGGTGCCACTCACACCGGTGAATTGAATGATGAATGATAGGTGGTGGTCGGAGGGGCTGTTGGCGCAAAATTGCAGCCACGCTTCCGTCAGTCTACCCCAGGGCAGCTGTGGCTATGAAAGTAGCTTACCACCACCAGGTGTGAATGAATGATGGGTTCTACATGTAAAGCGACTTTGGGTACTTAGAAAAGCGCTATATAAATCCCAGGTAGAGAAGAACTAAAACACCAAAAAAGTCAAAATAACTCACGGTGGTCATGCCAGGTGGTGACAGTACACCTACCGTATTTTCTGCACTATAAGGCGCACCAGATTATAAGGCACACCTTCAATTAATGGCCTATTTTAAAACTTTGTTCACATATAAGGCGCACCACATTATAAGGCGCACCGCATTATAAGGCGCATAGAATAGACGCTACAGTAGAGGCTGGGGTTGCGAGACCTGTTGTGGCTCAATATTGGTCCATATATAAGGCGCACCGGATTATAAGGCGCACTGTCAGCTTTTGAGAAAATTGGAGGTTTTTAGGTGCGCCTTATAGTAGGGAAAATACGGTACTTTGAGACAAGAGCTATATTGATGCATGCTTGGTTATGGTTTGAATTCATATCCAACACTTGCGACAACGACGTTTTATTGTCTACTGAATTTCATTGTTTTAATGATTTCTGCTGGTGGTGTGACTCCGGATTTTTTCAATGAAAAAAATGCGCCTTGGCTCGAAAAAGGTTGAAAAAGTTGAGTTATACTTGTATAGCGCTTTTCTACCTTCAAGGCACTCAAAGAGCTTTGACACTATTCCCACATTCACCCATTCACACACTCATGGCGGGAGCTGCCATGCAAGGCCCTAACCACGACCCATCAGGAGCAAGGGTGAAGTGTCTTGCTCAAGGACACAACGGACGTGACGAGGTTGGTAGAAGGTGGGCATTGAACCAGGAACCCTCAGGTTGCTGGGACGGCCACTCTCCTAACTTCACCACGCCTTCCCCTGCCTTATCACTGCCTTAAAGTACCAGTAGAGTGGAAAAACAAGCTGACTTTGTTTCATTGTATACATTAAACCACATCCAATTGCAGTGGCGGGCCGTGCGTTTCCCACCCAGGCCTTCAGTGATGTCCGACTTCAATGATTACCTCTCAAAATATCATATTTTATGTCACCACATGACAATTGCTGGAGAAATACTATACAGAAACACATTTACGCACTACTGCACTGCAAAAACTGAAATCTAAGTAATATCTCAAATAAGGGTGATATTTGCTTATTTTTTCTGTCTGATAAGATAATTCTTCTCACTAAGCAGATTTTATGTTAGAATGTTTTACTTGTTTTAAAGGCCTACTGAAACCCACTACTACCGACCACGCACGTGTCTGATAGTTTATATATCAATGATGAAATCTTAACATTGCAACACATGCCAATACGGCCGGGTTAGCTTACTAAAGTTCAATTTTAAATTTTGCGCGAAATATCCTGCTGAAAACGTCTCGGTATGATGACGCCTGCGCGTGACGTCACGGATTGTAGAGGACATTTTGGGACAGCATGGTGGCCAGCTATTAAGTCGTCTGTTTTTATCGCAAAATTCCACAGTATTCTGGACATCTGTGTTGGTGAATCTTTTGCAATTTGTTCAAGAAGAAAGCTGTAGGTGGGAAGCGGTGTATTGCGGGCGACTGCAGCAACACAAACACAGCCAGTGTCTCATTGTTTATATTCCCGAAAGATGACAGTCAAGCTTTACCATTGGCCTGTGGAGAACTGGGACAACAGAGACTCTTATCAGGAGGACTTTGAGTTGGATACGCAGACGCGGTACCGTGAGTACGCATGCAGCTGCGGCTTCCAAACATTTGATCGCTTGCCCGTACGTGCGTGCCGCTATGTGCATGTCACGTACGTAACTTTGGGGACTTTGGGGAAATATATGGGCTGTATGAACTTTGGGGAGGTGAACGGTACTTTGGGCTGTGGGATTGAGTGTGTTGTGCAGGTGTTTGAGTTGTATTGGCGGGTTATATGGACGGGAGGGGGGAGGTGTTTGTTATGCGGGATTAATTTGTGGCATATTAAATATAAGCCTGGTTGTGTTGTGGCTAATAGAGTATATATATGTCTTGTGTTTATTTACTGTTTTAGTCATTCCCAGCTGAATATCAGTCCCACCCGCCTCTCACAGCATCTTCCCTATCTGAATCGCTCCCACTGCCCTCTAGTCCTTCACTCTCACTTTCCTCATCCACAAATCTTTCATCCTCGCTCAAATTAATGGGGAAATCGTCGCTTTCTCGGTCCGAATCGCTCTCGCTGCTGGTGGCCATGATTGTAAACAATGTGCGGATGTGAGGAGCTCCACAACCTGTGACGTCACGCTACTCGTCTGCTACTTCCGGTACAGGCAAGGCTTTTTTATCAGCGACCAAAAGTTGCGAACTTTATCGTCGATGTTCTCTACTAAATCCTTTCAGCAAAAATATGGCAATATCGCGAAATGATCAAGTATGACATAGAATGGACCTGCTATCCCCATTTAAATAAGAAAATCGCATTTCAGTAGGCCTTTAAGGTGGGACTTAAATGCTTCTACCGAGGTGGCATCGCTAAGTGTTGCCAATAGAGTATTCCAGAGTCCTGGAACCCGAATGGAGAACGTTTGCGTCTGCATATTTTTAGGAGTCTAGAAATGGCTAATAAGCCGGATTTCTTGGAAAGTAAAACAATCTTTAATTTGCCCAGCTCTGGTCTGTGGTCAAATGTGTTTTCTTCACCTCAGTCTCCTTTTATACTTCACAAAAATTGGGGGTTAAATCACCAAAAATGATCCCCGGTCGCGGCCACCGCTGCTGCCCACTGCTCCCCTCACCTCCCAGGGGGTGATCAAGGGTGATGGGTGAAATGCAGAGAACAATTTCGCCACACCTAGTGTGTGTGTGTGACAATCATTGCTACTTTAACTTTAACAAGGAGGCAGTCACTGTAAATCACATCCCTTCTCCCAGATCTCCTCACCGCTGGGCTTGACTCCCCAGTTGATAAATCCTACTGTGGCTTTATGAAGACTTACAGCACAATTAAATGTTAAAGAGCCAGAATAAAAGTTGTGATTTCACAAGGGGTCTTGTTTTAAAGGGGGTGCACACTCAATAAGTCTTTATTTACTTGTTACCCGTTGAGTTAAAACGGGATTATTTCTATTTTTCAGTATTAAGAATGAGAGTTGCGATAAGACGGGAGTTTATTTCAGCGCATGCAGGACCACCACCACTGCATTATTCCATCAATCTTCATCGTTTTATGGTATGTTGATGCCTCTTTAAACGTTATTGTCCTGTTGATCGATGGCACTTCCTCAGCTGTCCGTCCTTCTTAAGTGGACATGTTGTTTTTTTTTTTTGCCGGATCGTCATGGAAACGACAGCGAGTGCGGCCTGCACGGTGACATAGTGCCTGCAGCAAGGTTGCTCGGGATTTTATATTGTTTCCATTAAATCTTCCGGCTCAAAAGCCTTAATTAATAATCCCTTGACATTTATGTGTTGCAGCTGTAAGCTAAGCAAGAAACAATTTATGTCACCCAAAGCTTTTTAACAAATCAATGCGAGTATTTGTAATTGCTTGTTTCACAAGATTAAAAGTGCTCAGACTTGATCTTTGCCTCCTGTTGAGCGTCCGGCGTGACCTGCGCCTCCGTCGTAAAAAAAAGGGGGAAAAAAAACAAAACCCTGAGTTGTCAGCGTGAACGCACACTGCTATTACTGTTCTTCACTTTTTTATCACGCCTGGATTTACAGCAGTTACTTAAATTGCTGTTGAGAAAAAGACAGTTTAAGTGTCTCTTCCTAATTACATTATGATTTATGGCCGAGGCGGAGACAAACAAGTTGGTATCAAATTGTTCCGGGGACAATGGTGACAATAATGAGGCGCCGTGCTGATTGATATCAAAAATGTCTACCTGCTTCTAACAGTTGCAAAATAACAAAGGGTATTGAATTTGGAGATAAGGATGCAAGTTTCCATGCCAACAAAGCAAGCGTGCCTGATAAAAAGAAAAAAGCTCAATAGTAAGGCTCCTCTTTTTTAGGCTAGCTGGATGCTAACTTACATTGGATATCTCATATGCATGCTATTGATTAGCATATGCGATTTTACATGGCATTTTTAAACGCCTCCAAATTTGATCATCAATATCAGCGATGGTTGCACTGCAAAAAGTCAGTGTTCAAAAACAAAAGAAAAAAATAAATACAAAAAATAGGGGTATTTTATTTGAATTAAGCCAAATTATCTGCCAATACAAGAAAATTTGGCGTGTCAAGACTTTCCAAAACAAGTCAAATTAGCTAACCTCAATGAACCCAAAAATACCTTAAAATAAGTATATTCTCACTTATAACAACTGTACTACTATATGAGTACGTATTTTCTATTGTTTCATTGAAAATAAAACAGCTAAGTCCATTTGGCTGTCATCTGTTTTAATTATGAGACACAATTGTGTCAAAGTCATGATTTGTGTTTTCATGCTTGAAATAAGAAATTATTACTTTAAAAAAGGGGTTGGTTAAGGGGGGAGGAGTATATTTATAGCTAGAATTTACTGAAATTCAAGTATTTCTTATATATATATATATATATATATATATATATATATATATATATATATATATATATATATATATATATATATATACAGGTAAAAGCCAGTAAATTAGAATATTTTGAAAAACTTGATATATTTCAGTAATTGCATTCAAAAGGTGTAACTTGTACATTATATTTATTAATTGCACACAGACTGATGCATTCAAATGTTTATTTCATTTAATTTTGATGATTTGAAGTGGCAACAAATGAAAATCCAAAATTCCGTGTGTCACAAAATTAGAATATTACTTAAGGCTAATACAAAAAAGGGATTTTTAGAAATGTTGGCCAACTGAAAAGTATGAAAATGAAAAATATGAGCATGTACAATACTCAATACTTGGTTGGAGCTCCTTTTGCCTCAATTACTGCGTTAATGCGGCGTGGCATGGAGTCGATGAGTTTCTGGCACTGCTCAGGTGTTAAGAGAGCCCAGGTTGCTCTGATAGTGGCCTTCAACTCTTCTGCGTTTTTGGGTCTGGCATTCTGCATCTTCCTTTTCACAATACCCCACAGATTTTCTATGGGGCTAAGGTCAGGGGAGTTGGCGGGCCAATTTAGAACAGAAATACCATGGTCCGTAAACCAGGCACGGGCAGATTTTGCGCTGTGTGCAGGCGCCAAGTCCTGTTGGACCTTGAAATCTCCATCTCCATAGAGCAGGTCAGCAGCAGGAAGCATGAAGTGCTCTAAAACTTGCTGGTAGACGGCTGCGTTGACCCTGGATCTCAGGAAACAGAGTGGACCGACACCAGCAGATGACATGGCACCCCAAACCATCACCCAACCATGCAAATTTTGCATTTCCTTTGGAAATCGAGGTCCCAGAGTCTGGAGGAAGACAGGAGAGGCACAGGATCCACGTTGCCTGAAGTCTAGTGTAAAGTTTCCACCATCAGTGATGGTTTGGGGTGCCATGTCATCTGCTGGTGTCGGTCCACTCTGTTTCCTGAGATCCAGGGTCAACGCAGCCGTCTACCAGCAAGTTTTAGAGCACTTCATGCTTCCTGCTGCTGACCTGCTCTATGGAGATGGAGATTTCAAGTTCCAACAGGACTTGGCGCCTGCACACAGCGCAAAATCTACCCGTGCCTGGTTTACGGACCATGGTATTTCTGTTCTAAATTGGCCCGCCAACTCCCCTGACCTTAGCCCCATAGAAAATCTGTGGGGTATTGTGAAAAGGAAGATGCAGAATGCCAGACCCAAAAACGCAGAAGAGTTGAAGGCCACTATCAGAGCAACCTGGGCTCTCATAACACCTGAGTAGTGCCAGAAACTCATCGACTCCATGCCACGCCGCATTAACGCAGTAATTGAGGCAAAAGGAGCTCCAACCAAGTATTGAGTATTGTACATGCTCATATTTTTCATTTTCATACTTTTCAGTTGGCCAACATTTCTAAAAATCCCTTTTTTGTATTAGCCTTAAGTAATATTCTAATTTTGTGACACACGGAATTTTGGATTTTCATTTGTTGCCACTTCAAATCATCAAAATTAAATGAAATAAACATTTGAATGCATCAGTCTGTGTGCAATGAATAAATATAATGTACAAGTTACACCTTTTGAATGCAATTACTGAAATAAATCAAGTTTTTCAAAATATTCTAATTTACTGGCTTTTACCTGTATATATAAAATAAATACTTGAATTTCAGTGTTCATTTATTTACACATATACACACACATAACACTCCTCTACTCATTGTTGTATTTGAAAGTGCAATGCTTTGCAGCCAGTAGCACAGCCTTTGAAGGAGCATAGGTATGGGCAGCATCTGTGATATTTAATTTGCAGGAAAGGAGTGAGTTTAGGGTTGAATTGTCCATCCTCGTTCTATTCTCTGTCACTATCTTTCTAACCATGCTGAACACCCTCTCTGATGATGCATTGCTGTGTGGCACGCACAAAAGTGCCTTCATCAAATTCACCAGAGTCTGGAATCTTCCATCTCTCCCAAGCATACCCCTTCCCCCTTCAAGCTGTCCTGGATGAACTGAAATTCTTGTTTCCAATCATTTTGGAACTTGCAAGCGTACTTCTTCTTCTTACTCGTCGTCGCCATGACTGTCTCTTATTCGTTCTTCTGCTTCGTCTCTGTTATGTTTTTGGACATTTCTACTTGCCGTAGTTTTGAAGCAATGCATGATGGGAATCCGGATGTTGTGTGTCAGTGTATTAACGTGCCGGCTGGAATAAACACATGCTGAGAAATAGCTCCGTCCCTGCCTACTTTATGGGTTATAGATAAACCTATGGATAACAGAGACATATATAATAGTCTCCTTCTTGTTGTGTGTGCAGTTGCGCACTGAGCTCTAAAAGCCGCAGATGTTATAACGTGACTGGGCCGGCACGCTGTTTATATGGAGGAAAAGAGGACGTGACGACAGGCTGTCCTCACTCAGGTCCGGCTGGAAATCGGGAGAAATTCGGGAGAATGGTTGTCCCGGGAGATTTTCGGGAGAGGCACTGAAATTCGGGAGTCTCCCGGAAAATTCGGGAGGGTTGGCAAGTATGCTGCGGACCAATGTTCCCTCTAAGGTGCGCGCCTGTGTAATTGCGCACTGCTCAAGCGTCCTCTGCGCAGGGCAAATCTATGCCATGCACAAAATCAAATAAAAAAATAAGCGCATAACAATTTTCGACACACGGACACGACAGAGAAAACAGTTTTCGTCATCATTGTTCAAATATTGTAACGTCTGTCGAGACGCTTTGAGGACATGAATTCCATCCATCACTTTACTGAGCAAAACTCTTTATTGTCGGCCATAAACACATCACCAAAACATTATATCTAGCAAAACTGGTCATTTTCTGCAGTACAAACCAGACCAAAAGCAACTTTGTTATATCAACAGCAGCCGCTCGCTCTTTCTCACTTGCGCCAACACATGCACATATGGCACTTAGCCAGTGATGCGTTTACAGCCACACAAAAAGTCGGACAACTCCAACAACACACATAAAGTGTAATTCCAGGTCGTTACACTATGATTTACCAATCAAATGTGTGCTTATTCTAGTGTCATTTATTAGGAATATTCATTTATAAATATTAATCATGAAATGCTGTTAGTATATTAAATAAATACTAATAAAAATATATTTTTTACAGTTGCAGGAATGTACACATGATCCCCTGCTTACATCTCATTGTGCAACATGTGAATGTTTTAATGGGAACTAAATGCAATGTCTGAAAGGGGTACAAATTATTTCCAAAGCAGGACCTCCACCCAGACAAACAATACAAGTACACAATTCATGAAAACCAATATTTTTTGTTATTGTCATTTTAAGTGGGCCTAAACACTTATATTAGAAAATAACCTCATGGAAATGACTGCTGTCATTTGATTATAATAATAAGAGAATGTTGTCTGTCTATCTGTGTTGGCCCTGCGATGAGGTGGGAACTTGTCCAGGGTGTACCCCGCCTTCCGCCCGAATGCAGCTGAGATAGGCTCCAGCACCCCCCGCGACCCCGAAAGGGACAAGCAGTAGAAAATGGATGGATGTATGGAGATTGAACTTGTTATTTAGTCAGGTTTGGGACAGGTGTGCTGCTGGTGTAGCCACAGTGTGCACGTCTGATGTTGCTCACGTGGGCTCCACTGAATGCTCAGGGAGTTTTTGCGTTTGCTCACACACATGAACAATTAGAGGGAACATTGCTGCGGACCCATATCCAGTTTCATGACGCAATCCGAACAATAAATAAGGGGATTCAATGACGCATAACAATTTTCGACACACGGACACGACAGAGGAAACAGTTTTCGTCATCATTATTCAAATATTGTAACGTCTGTCGAGACGCTTTGAGCACATGAATTCCATCCATCACTTTACTGAGCAAAACTCTTTATTGTCGGCCATAAACACATCACCAAAACATTAGTAAAAATAATTATATCTAGCAAAACTGGTCATTTTCTGCAGTACAAACCAGACCAAAAGCAACTTTGTTATATCAAGAGCAGCCGCTCGCTCTTTCTCACTTGCGCCAACACATGCACATATGGCACTTAGCCAGTGATGCGTTTACAGCCACACAAAAAGTCGGACAACTCCAACACCACACATAAAGTGTCATTCCAGGTCGTTACACTATGATTTACCAATCAAATGTGTGCTTATTCTAGTGTCATTTATTAGGAATCTTCATTTATAAATATTAACCATGAAATGCTGTTAGTATATTAAATAAATACTAATAAAATCTGAACAATAAATAAGGGGATTCAATGACAGAAAAAACGTTTGAACATCCAGCATTTTATTGCATGTTTCCAACGCTCGTGTCAGTGGTGGACAAGAGAGCGGTCTGCATCAGCTCAGACATGAACGACCAGGATACACACTCGCGGTAGAGAAAAGCCACAATATTTCTCCGGGAACAGGAAAAAAAAAGAAACGACATCTTGAGAAAATAGATGACATAAAAAGGGAAGGTCGAGTCCAACGCAAATGGCGGCGGGTGCATAGTAAATGAAACACAACCGTCGGAAACCCTATCAATTTTGACAATTTTTTTAAAGATAAAACATGGAGAAAAAAAGATAGTATTTAACAATAATCTTTACATCTTGGCACTGCATATTTTCTTCCCTATGAAGTCCATATAAAATATTCCATTGCAGACCACTTGAATGGAAAAACAAACAAAAAAACCCTCGTTCGGGAGGTCATGCAACGTGTCTCCATCTTCTAATCCCCAGGAGGCAGTGGTTGGACCATCGGTAAGAAGTATCAAAAAAAACAAAAAACAGTTGAACACTACAAGGGAGGAAAGGGTCTGTACAAAAGTCCTTAAGTCGACAACAGAGAAAAAGTCTGTCTTCTACGTTACAGTTGGAAATGCAAAAAAATAGGGGGAATAAACCCCCAACACACACACCTTCCACTTCTTGGTGTGATCGCGGTTTACACAGCAGCTGTTCTTCCAATGATAAAACGACACCGAAGTAACTTTTGAGAGAACTAAACATAACCTAAATACGAGTGCTTGCTTCTTTGGCAAATCATTGATGGAACCTTGCAGACATTTTTTCCCCACTCATTTAAATATCGTTATCTTTCTACGGGACCATGCAAGACAAGAACCTTCCGCTCGATGCCGTTTGAAGAGAGTTCTCATGCTTAAAATGTTGGAATTGACCGGCGTTGTCCTTCTTGCGGGGTCTTGACCCTTCTTACATTTTACATTATGAGCACCAGGCTTGTGCAAAAAGTCCACGTTTGGAATTACGTCATTAATTGGAGAAATTTGGACTACCATGAATTGATTAACGTGGACCCAAGTTGAAAAACGCATTCGGGTGTTACCGTTTAGTGGTCAATTGTACGGAATATGTACTGTTCTGTGCAATCTACTAATAAAAGTTTAAATCAATCAAATTAAACACGTTGCAATCAAGGATACATCCTTAAAGCCAAGTAACGGGAATAATTTGTCACGTTTTCTGCTCAAAACGGTTTTAAATACCTGACTAAACGCCTTGTTACATAAATACAATGAATTATGACATCAAACACAAATCCCCCCCATTTTGAATACTTGGTTAAATTAAAGCATTTTGGGGAATTTTGCCTTCATCAGTCCCTACAGAAATGTGTGATGGCGTACCATATTTTCCGGACTATAAACCGCATCAATATATAAGCCGCACCCACTAAATTTTAGAACAATTTTTCTTTTTTTTTCATATATTAATTGCAGCTATATACCGACCGGTATGTTTCCAAAATTATTTTTACATAGAAAGATTTCATACCTTAATTGTTTCCAAATGGTGCCTGTGACAAGGCAGTAAAACGGCTGATCAAGCAAAACAGAAAAGTAACTAATGTCTTAATTCATTTTTTGAGATGAAGATAAGATGTTTATCATAATTCTTCTTCATTGGACTTTGTAAACACTTTGAGTTTGAACACTTCGAGTGGATCATTTTAGTACATTTGTTGGATGTCTTTGCCGCACCTTTGTATAAGTCGCAGGGTTCAAAGCTCAGGAAAAAATAAGCGGCTAATAGTAAAAAAAAAACATCTTCCGTAATAATATTTCTGTAAAATATGCATAACTTTAAATCAGTGTTTATTTACCAAAATATCTTCCTCAGGTGTGATCTGTATGTGGTACTCGGTTGCAATACACTTTTCCACCACGTGTGGCAGTAATGACAAGCTCAAACAAACTTAGTCTGGGGCTAAATTCATAAAAAAAACATTTTTAAAGCGCAAAAAATTATGACTAAAGTGGTAAAGCTGTACTTTCATTTGCACATGTGGGCTTTGTACCGAGGATGTCGTTGTGGCTTGTGCAGCCCTTTGAGACACTTGTGATTTAGGGCTATATAAATAAACATTGATTGATTGATTGATTGACTTACATTTTTGTTGACAGTTTAGTAAAGAAACATATTCATTATTAATTGTATTTATTTATTTTAGCACCACATCATTTTTTGTCCTTTATTTGGTTAGTACTTAATTTTCTAATCAGCCTGACCTAAGCCTAAGGGTTGTGTGTTAAGTAAATAATCATCATATTCTTAACCTGTGACAATGATATAAATAATTATTGATTAAGATTACAATCAAGAATAAGATGACTATGTTAGTGTGAATATTTGAGTGGGCCCCGGGCCCCTCTGCCGTGGAAAAGCTGGGCCCCTAGGACGAAAAGGTGCACAGTATGATTCTGGAACACACTAAAATGATCAACGTCGTGTTGTACTTGTGCAATGACAATAAAGATCCATTCCATTAAATGGATTTACTACGACGTGCCCTAATAGGGACAAGCGGTAGAAAATGGATGGATGGATGGATGCCTCGTTGATCCGATTCCCAATTCAATTCTGAATTTTGCACAAGCCTGACGAGCACCAAGGTTTGAAAAATCACTAGCAAAAACTGCCACAAAGTACTTTGTACCCGGCTTTAGGAGTTGACAGGAGTGCTTTTTTAATATAAAAAGTAATACAGAATCTTCAAACACAATCATGACGTCTCGTCAAATGTGAGAGTGAATTGGAACCCCGGCCCAGACGATAAAAACACAGAAAAATAATACAAATAAAATCATACAATCATTTCAAACCATAGACAGACACAACATGACATGTGGGATCGATGTGTGTGGTCCAGTTGAAGTGAAGAATCCATGTTGGTCGTGGTCATCTTCTCGTAATAAGTCCGTCCCTCGGACTCCACCTCCCGTTGGCTTGATCATCCAACAGGACAAAAAGACAACAAAAGAAGGGGCGGCCATTTTTGGCCTGATCTGCTGTTGCATGGAACACACGTCTTCTCTCTTTGGTAGTCACAAACGTCAACAATTCCCAAGACAAAATAAAACAGCCCGGAGGAATTTTAGCAAGAATAAATAAGGAACAGTTAGAAGTGGTCTTTTTCCTTTCTCTTTTTTAAAGCCTATCTTTCTAAGATGGAATTTAGTGGCTGTGGATTCTACCGTGCGCTCGACTAAGTAATCGGAGCCTCCTCGCGGCTGCAAAAAAGATGGAAAGTGCAATGACATTTTTTTTTAAATTGAAAATGAGGAAATTCAACCGGAAATTGAAGGAAATTTCTGGTCTTTTCACCAGAATTTCACAATTGAAGACCTGACTTTTTGTGGGCTGAAGGCCATTCCACTGAATCTGTGCCAGTTGAAATACTGTATTAATATAATAGTTGTTTTTTTTCAAAGTGTCCTGAAATAAATGCAATTTAAAAAATTAATAAAAAAATCAGATATGCTGTATTTTTTTTTTAATTGACACATTTATGTTACTCCTTATTTTTTTTAGACATGTATCTCGTGCCCACGAGAAACTTTCTCGAACGCACAAGAAACTTTTTATAAAATAAAAAAAAAATAAAAATAAAAAGTATTTATTTTTTTTACACGAGGTACATGTCTAAAAAAAAAAAGAAAAAAAAAAAGGTATATATTTTTTTTTTCTCGATTTTTTTAGGCATGTCTCGTGCGCATCTGTTAAAAAAATTGTTTTTATAACTTTATAAAAAGTTTCTCGTGTGCACGAGATACATGTCTAAAAAAAAAAAAAAAAAAAGATAATAAATTATAAAAAATAAAATTTCCCCCATGTCCCTTTAAGGGCTCCGTAGTACAGGCCAAAAGTTTGGACACACCTCTTTATTTTCATGACTATTTACATTGTAGATTGTCACTGAAGGCATCAAAACTATGAATGAACACGTGGAGTTATGTACTTAACAACAAAAAAAGGTGAAATAACTGAAAACAAGTTTTATGTTGTAGTTTCTTCAAAATAGCCATCCTTTGCACACTCTTGGCATTCTCTCCATGAGCTTCAAGCACACCTGTGAAGTGAAAACCATTTCAGGTGACTACCTCTTCAAGCTCATGGAGAGAATGCCAAGAGTGTGCAACGCAGTAATCAGAGCAAAGGGTGGCTATTTTGAAGAAACTCGTATATAAAACATGTTTTCAGTTATTTCACCTCTTTTTTTTTTTGTTAAGTACATAACTCCACGTGTTCATTCATAGTTTTGATGCCTTCAGTGACAATCTACAATGTAAATAGTCATGAAAATAAAGAAAACGTGTTGAATGAGAAGGTGTGTCCAAACGTTTGGCCTCTACTGTATACTTTACGTTTATTCCCTCCAAAAAAAAAACTACAGTGGTACCTTGGAATACGCGCCGTCTCTCGGATAATTGCCATGCTTTAGGTTGCGAGCAAAAATTTGGGTTACCGCTAAGGAACAGCGAAACTCGTAAAATCCGACCAAAGCGTCCGGTTTTACTCGCTTGCATTAGCCTGTAGCGAGAGATCGACGCTACTTTGTTTTTCTAACCACGGGAAGGAAGAAAGAGTGTGAAGGTCAGTGCTGACAAGAAGAAGTGAATCATTTAATTTAGGGGAAAAAATATATAAAAAATACATGACTGAGCGTGAAGCTATCAAGACTGTTAAAATATTTAAATGGCGGACATGTATCCATGAAAATATGGAGAAGCTGCTGGAAGGTGATACTGTAGAAGCCCGCTCTCCAAGGTAAATATTGCACAATTGCTTTAAAAAAACCCAAAATAAACTACCGTAGTTGTTGGTAGTACATTTCATTGTGTTGTTTTTCCACACAATATAAATGATCTAAAAGGTATGTCATTTGTTAACATGTTGCTGTTTCGGGCGGACAAACAGTCATTAAATGGATTTCAATTCAATACATGGGGCGTTGTTGATTTTTCGAGGTATGAACTGCGTCCCAGAAACAATTAAAGTTGTATTCCGAGGTACCACCGTGTTAAGTTAAAACGTACAGTAGGGAAAGGATTCATATGGCCCCATTCGTCGCGTTTTACCCGACACATGAAACGTGACAAAACTGTGGGGTTGCTCTATCCATTTTAGCCGCGGACTGTTGAATATCTAAAATGTGTTTTGTGGTAATTCCAGTTTTGACCAGTAAGGCTGTGAATCTTTGGCCGCCACATGGTTCGATTCGATTGTTGGGGTTAACGTTCGTTCAAAACCGATACTAAATTCAAAACGATTCTTGATTCAAAATCAATACTTTTTTTTAATGACAATGGGTGCCAGTTCTTTGATTAACTACATTCCTTAATAAAATAAATAAATAGCTCTAA
>NC_084575.2:24323066-24373066 GCF_033978685.3 Nerophis lumbriciformis
GGCAGTAAAACGGCTGATTAAGCAAAACAGAAAAGTAATTAATGTCTTTATTCATTTTTTGAGATGAATAAGATTAAGATGGTTATCAGAATTCTTCTTCATTGTACTTTGTAAACACTTTGAGTTTGAACACTTAAAGTAGATAATTTTAGTACATTGTTGGATTTATTTGCGTAATCCATTGTATAATTTAGGTAAGCCGCACCCACTACATTTTAGAATATTTTTTTTATTTTTTATATATTAATTGCAGATATTTACCGGTATGTTTCCAAAAAGAGATATTTACATAGAAATATTTCATAAATGTTTATTTACATACTTTAATTGTTTCCCAATGGTGCCTGTAATAAGGCAGTAAAACGGCTGATCAAGCAAAACAGAAAAGTAATTCATGTCTTTATTAATTTTTTGAGATTAAGATGTTTATCAGAATTCTTCTTCATTGTACTTTGTAAACACTTTGAGTTTGAACACTTTAAGTGTATCATTTTAGTACATTTGTTGAACTTCTTTGCTTAATCCAGTCCATAATTTAGGCAAAGAAAATCCATTAATTAGCCGCACCTTTGTATAAGCCCTACAGAAATTTGCGATGGCGTACCGTATTTTACGGACTATAAACCGCATCAATATATAAGCCGCACCCACTAAATTTTATAAGAAAAACTTTTTTCCCCCCTATATTAATTACAGATATATACCGGTATGTTTCCAAAAAGAGATATTTACATAGAAATATTTAACAAATGTTTATTTACATACTTTAATTGTTTCCAAATGGTGCCTGTAATAAGGCAGTAAAACGGCTGATTAAGCAAAACAGAAAAGTAATTAATGTCTTTATTAATTTTTTGAGATGAAGATGTTTATCACAATTCTTCTTCATTGTACTTTGTAAACACTTTGAGTTTGAACACCTTAAGTGGATCTTTTTAGTACATTTGTTGGATTTATTTGCTTAATCCAGTCCATAATTTAGGCAAAGAAAATCCATAAATTAGCCGCACCTTTGTATAAACCCTACAGAAATTTGCGATGGCGTACCATATTTTACAGACTATAAATCGCATCAATATATAAGCCGCACCTACTAAATTTTAGAATACTTTTTTTTAATATATATTAATTGCAGATATTTACCAATATGTTTCCAAAATGAGATATTTACATAGAAATATTTCATAAATGTAATTGTTTCCAAATGTTGCCTATAATAAGGCAGTAAAACGGCTGATTAAGCAAAACAGAAAAGTAATTAATGTCTTTATTAATTTTTTGAAATGAATAAGATTAAGATGTTTATCAGAATTCTTCTTCATTGTACTTTGTAAACACTTTGAGTTTGAACACTTAAACTGAATCATTTTAGTACATTGTTGGATTTCTTTGCGTAATCCATTGTATAATTTAGGTAAGCCGCACCCACTAAATTTTAGAAGAAACTTTTTTTTTTTTAATATATATTAATTGCAGATATATACCGGTATGTTTCCAAAATGAGATATTTACATACAAAGATTTCATAAATGTTTATTTACATACTTTAATTGTTTACAAATGGTGCCTGTAATAAGGCAGTAAAACGGCTGATCAAGCAAAACAGAAAAGTAATTAATGTCTTAATACATTTTTTGAGATGAATAAGAATACAATGTTCATCAGAATTCTTCTTCATTGTACTTTGTAAACACTTTGAGTTTGAACACCTTAAGTGGATCATTTTAGTACATTTGTTGGATTTCTTTGCTTAATCCAGTCCATAATTTAGGCAAAGAAAATCCATAAATTAGCTGCACCTTTGTATAAGCCCTATAGAAATTTGCGATATTTTACGGACTATAAATCGCATCAATATATAAGCCTAGTAAATTTTAGAATACTTTTTTTTTTTTAAATATATATATATATATTAATTGCAGATACTTACAAACTGAGATATTTACATACGAAGATTTCATAAATGTTTATTTACATACCTTAATTGTTTCCAAATGTTGCCTGTAATAAGGCAGTACAACGGCTGATCAAGCAAAACAGAAAAGTAATTAATGTCTTAATTCATTTTTTGAGAGGAATAAGAATACAATGTTTATCAGAATTCTTCTTCATTGTACTTTGTAAACACTTTGAGTTTGAACACCTTAAGTGGATCATTTTAGTACATTTGTTGGATTTCTTTGCTTAATCCAGTCCATAATTTAGGCAAAGAAAATCCATTAATTAGCTGCACCTTTGTATAAGCCCTATAGAAATTTGCGATATTTTACGGACTATAAATCGCATCAATATATAAGCCTAGTAAATTTTAGAATACTTTTTTTTTTTTAAATATATATATATATTAATTGCAGATACTTACAAACTGAGATATTTACATACGAAGATTTCATAAATGTTTATTTACATACCTTAATTGTTTCCAAATGTTGCCTGTAATAAGGCAGTAAAACGGCTGATCAAGCAAAACAGAAAAGTAATTAATGTCTTAATTCATTTTTTGAGAGGAATAAGAATACAATGTTTATCAGAATTCTTCTTCATTGTACTTTGTAAACACTTTGAGTTTGAACACCTTAAGTGGATCATTTTAGTACATTTGTTGGATTTCTTTGCTTAATCCAGTCCATAATTTAGGCAAAGAAAATCCATAAATTAGCTGCACCTTTGTATAAGCCCTATAGAAATGTGCGATATTTTACGGACTATAAATCGCATCAATATATAAGCCTAGTAAATTTTAGAATACTTTTTTTTTTTTTAAATATATATATATTAATTGCAGATACTTACAAACTGAGATATTTACATACAGAGATTTCATAAATGTTTATTTACATACCTTAATTGTTTCCAAATGTTTCCTGTAATAAGGCAGTAAAACGGCTGATCAAGCAAAACAGAAAAGTAATTAATGTCTTAATTCATTTTTTGAGATAAATAAGAATACGATGTTTATCAGAATTCTTCTTCATTGTACTTTGTAAACACTGAGTTTGAACACTTAAAGTAGATCATTTTAGTACATTGTTGGATTTCTTTGCGTAATCCATTGTATAATTTAGGTAAGCCGAACCCACTAAATTTTAGAATATATATATTTTTTTTATATATATTAATTGCAGATATATACCGGTATGTTTCCAAAATGAGATATTTACATAGAAATATTTCATAAATGTTTATTTACATACTTTAATTGTTTCCAAATGGTGCCTGTAATAAGGCAGTAAAACAGCTGATTAAGCAAAACAGAAAATTAATTAATGTCTTTATTCATTTTTTGAGATGAATAAGATTAAAATGGTTATCAGAATTCTTCTTCATTGTACTTTGTAAACACTTTGAGTTTGAACACTTAAAGTGGATCCCTACAGAAAGACAAGATATTTAACGTTCGAACTGGAAAACTTTATCTTTTGAAAATATTAGCTCATTTGTAATTTGATGCCTGCAACATGTTTCAAAAAAGCTGGCACAAGTGGCAAAAAAGACTGAGGAAGTTGAGGAATGCTCATCAAACACTTATTTGGAACATCCCACAGGTGAACAGGCAAATTGGGAACAGGTGGGTGCCATGATTGGGTATAAAAGTAGATTCCATGAAATGCTCAGTCATTCACAAACAAGGATGGGGCGAGGGTCACCACTTTGTCAACAAATGCGTGAGCAAATTGTCCAACAGTTTAAAAACAACATTTCTCAACCAGCTATTGCAAGGAATTTAGGGATTTCACCATCTATGGTCCGTAATATCATTAGAATCTGAAGAAATCACTGCACGTAAGCGATGATATTACGGACCTTCGATCCCTCAGGCGGTACTGCATCAAAAAGTGACATCAGTGTGTAAAGGATATCACCACATGGGCTCAGGAACACTTCAGAAAACCACTGTCAGTAACTACAGTTGGTCGCTACATCTGTAAGTGGAAGTTAAAACTCTACTATGCAAAGCCATTTATCAACAACACCCAGAAACGCCGCCGGCTTCGCTGGGCCCCCCGAGCTCATCTAAGATGGACTGATGCAAAGTGGGAAAGTGTTCTGTGGTCTGACGAGTCCACATTTCAAATACTTTTTTTTCGGAAACTGTGGACGTCGTGTCCTCCGGGATCAAAGAGGAAAAGAACCATCCGGATTGGTATAGGCGCAAAGTTCCGGTACCGGTATTAAAATATTCAATCAATCAATGTTTATTTATGTAGCCCTAAATCACAAGTGTCTCAAAGGGCTGCACAAGCCACAACGACATCCTCGGTTCAGAGCCCACATAAGGGCAAGGAAAAACTCACAACCCAGTGGGACGTCAATGTGAATGACTATGAGAAACCTTAGAGAGGACCGCACATAATATTGTGAGAGTCTAGTTCATAGTGGATCTAACATAATATTGTGAGAGTCCAGTCCATAGTGGATCTAACATAATATTGTGAGAGTCCAGTCCATAGTGGATCTAACATAATATTGTGAGAGTCCAGTCCATTGTGGATTTAACATAATATTGTGAGAGTCCTGTCCATAGTGGATCTAACATAATAGTGAGAGTCCAGTCCATAGTGGACCTTACATAATATTGTGAGAGTCCAGTCCATAGTGGATCTAACATAATATTGTGAGAGTCCAGTCCATAGTGGATCTAACATAATAGTGAGAGTCCAGTCCATAGTGGATCTAACATAATAATGTGAGAGTCCAGTCCATAGTGGATCTAACATAATATTGTGAGAGTCCAGTCCATAGTGGACCTAACATAATATTGTGAGAGTCCAGTCCATAGTGGATCTAACATAATAGTGAGAGTCCAGTCCATAGTGGACCTAACATAATATTGTGAGAGTCCAGTCCATAGTGGATCTAACATAATATTGTGAGAGTCTATTCCATAGTGGATCTAACATAATAATGTGAGAGTCCAGTCCATAGTGGATCTAACATAATATTGTGGGAGTCCAGTCCATAGTGGATCTAACATAATATTGTGAAAGTCCAGTCCATAGTGGATCTAACATAATAGTGTGAGAGTCCAGTCCATAGTGGATCTAACATAATAATGTGAGAGTCCAGTCCATAGTGGATCTAACATAATATTGTGAGAGTCCAGTCCATAGTGGATCTAACATAATAGTGAGAGTCTAGTCCATAGTGGATCTAACATAATAGGGTGAGAGTCCAGTCCATAGTGAATCTAACATAATAGTGAGAGTCCAGTCCATAGTGGATCTAACATAATAGTGTGAGAGTCCAGTCCATAGTGGATCTAACATAATAGTGTGAGAGTCCAGTCCATAATGGATCTAACATTATAGTGAGAGTCCAGTCCATAGTGGATCTAACATAATAGTGAGAGTCCAGTCCATAGTGGATCTAACATAATAGTGAGAGTCCAGTCCATAGTGGATCTAACATAATAGTGAGAGTCCAGTCCATAGTGGATCTAGCATAATAGTGAGAGTCCAGTCCATAGTGGACCTAACATAATATTGTGAGAGTCCAGTCCATAGTGGATCTAACATAATATTGTGAGAGTCTATTCCATAGTGGATCTAACATAATAATGTGAGAGTCCAGTCCATAGTGGATCTAACATAATATTGTGAGAGTCCAGTCCATAGTGGATCTAACATAATATTGTGAAAGTCCAGTCCATAGTGGATCTAACATAATAGTGTGAGAGTCCAGTCCATAGTGGATCTAACATAATAATGTGAGAGTCCAGTCCATAGTGGATCTAACATAATATTGTGAGAGTCCAGTCCATAGTGGATCTAACATAATAGTGAGAGTCCAGTCCATAGTGGATCTAACATAATAGTGTGAGAGTCCAGTCCATAGTGGATCTAACATAATAGTGAGAGTCCAGTCCATAGTGGATCTAACATAATAGTGTGAGAGTCCAGTCCATAGTGGATCTAACATAATAGTGAGAGTCCAGTCCATAGTGGATCTAACATAACATTGTGAGAGTCCAGTCCATAGTAGATCTAACATAATAGTGAGAGTCCAGTCCATAGTGGATCTAACATAACATTGTGAGAGTCCAGTCCATAGTGGATCTAACATAATAGTGAGAGTCCAGTCCATAGTGGATCTAACATAATAGTGAGAGTCCAGTCCATAGTGGATCTAACATAATAGTGAGAGTCCAGTCCATAGTTGGGCCAGCAGCGCAGAGATGTCCCCAACCGATGTACAGGCGAGCGGTCCACCCCGGGTCCCGACTCTGGACAGCCAGCAAAATATTGGTATTGGGACAACTCTAATCGCTAGTAAACATTCAGAGTGTTTGTAAAAGAAAATGCAGGGGAACAAAAACGTGATTTGAGGGCGCAGCTCCAGGCTTTTTATTCCCACAGCAAGGAATTCACTGGGAATTGATGAAGGAGGGCGATGAACAAGGTGAGACCAGGACGGGAGAGAATGGACTCCAGTTGCTGTTGTCGGAGCCCCCCCCCAACCCTCCCCAGGTGGTGTCTGATCAGCGGCGCGCTGTGTGATCCCCTTTCCTGCTCGTTAACATGCACAACCTGCGAGAAGGGTCTCCGGAGGATGACCCCGGCGCCGGCTCCGATCATTAATCAACTTCAAGCAAACACGGCGCTCAGACGCCAGGCGCGCGGCGCCTTAAACTCCACAATTAATGCGTCTTTTTCCGGCGAGTGTCAATAAAGGAAGAAAAAGCGCTGGCGGGAAAAAGAGCGGGCGGCGTGGCGTGCGATAAGAAACACCGGCCGGCCCTATGGGAATAATAACGCTGTCACTTGTAAACAAGGCGGAAACATGACCCCGCCTCCTCCTCTCCCAGTCTGGGCAAAAGAGCCACTGAAGAGATGAGATGTGCCAAATTCCTCATTAAAGAAAGGGAGCAGGAATGAAAATGGAGACCAGGAGCTGGAACAAAATTCCTCATTACAGAAAGGGAGCAGGAACAAAAATCCTCATTACAGAAAGGGAGCAGGAATGAAAGTGGAGACCAGGAGCAGGAACAAAAATCCTTATTACAGAAAGGGAGCAGGAATGAAAGTGGAGACCAAGAGCAGGAACAAAATTCCTCGTTACAGAAAGGGAGCAGGAATGAAAGTGGAGACCAGGAGCAGGAACAAAATTCCTCACTACAGAAAGGGAGCAGGAATGAAAGTGGAGACCAGAAGCAGGAACAAAATTCCTCTTTACAGAAGGGGAGCAGGAATGAAAGTGGAGACCAGGAGCAGGAACAAAAATCCTCATTACAGAAAGGGAGCAGGAATGAAAGTGGAGACAAGGAGCAGGAACAAAGTTCCTCATTACAGGAAGGGAGCAGGAATGAAAGTGGAGACCAGGAGCAGTAACAAAATTCTTCATTACAGAAAGGGAGCAGGAATGAATGTGGAGACCAGGAGCAGGAACAAAATTCCTCATTACAGAAAGGGAGCAGGAATGAAAGTGGAGACCAGGAGCAGGAACAAAATGCCTCATTACAGAAAGGGAACAGGCATGAAAGTGGAGACCAGGAGCAGGAACAAAATTCCTCATTACAGAAAGGGAGCAGGTATGAAAGTGGAGACCAGGAGCAGGAACAAAATTCCTCATTACAGAAAGGGAGCAGGAATGAAAGTGGAGACCAGGAGCTGGAACAAAATTCCCCATTACAAAAAGGGAGCAGGAATGAAAGTGGAGAAACTAGGAGCAGAAACAAAATTCCTTATTACAGACAGGGAGCAGGAATGAAAGTGGAGACCAGGAGCAGGAACAAAAATCCTCATTACAGAAAGGGAGCAGGAATGAAAGTGGAGACCAGGAGCAGGAACAAAATTCCTTGTTACAGAAAGGGAGCAAGAATGAAAGTGAAGACCAGGAGCAGGAACAAAATTCCTCATTACATAAAGGGAGCAGGAATGAAAGTGGAGAGACTAGGAGCAGGAACAAAATTCCTCATTACAGAAAGGGAGCAGGAATGAAAGTGGAGACCAGGAGCTGGAACAACATTCCTCATTACAGAAAGGGAGCAGGAATGAAAGTGGAGACCAGGAGCAGGAACACAATTCCTCATTACAGAAAGGGAGCAGGAATGAAATTGGAGACCAGGAGCTGGAACAAAATTCCTCACTACAGAAAGGGAGCAGGAATGAAAGTGGAGACCAGGAGCTGGAACAAAATTCCTCACTACAGAAAGGGAGCAGGAATGAAAGTGGAGACCAGGAGCAGGAACAAAATTCCTCATTACAGAAGGGGAGCAGGAATGAAAGTGGAGACCAGGAGCAGGAACAAAAATCCTCATTACAGAAAGGGAGCAGGAATGACAGTGGAGACCAGGAGCAGGAACAAAATTCCTCATTACAGAAAGGGAGCAGGAATGAAAGTGGAGACCAGGAGCAGGAACAAAATTCCTCGTTACAGAAAGGGAGCAGGAATGAAAGTGGAGACCAGGAGCTGGAACAAAATTCCCCATTACAAAAAGGGAGCAGGAATGAAAGTGGAGAAACTAGGAGCAGAAACAATATTCCTTATTACAGACAGGGAGCAGGAATGAAAGTGGAGACCAGGAGCAGGAACAAAAATCCTCATTACAGAAAGGGAGCAGGAATGAAAGTGGAGACCAGGAGCAGGAACAAAGTTCCTCATTACAGAAAGGGAGCAGGAATGAAAGTGGAGACCAGGAGCAAGAACAAAATTCCTCATTACAGAAAGGGAGCAGGAATGAATGTGGAGACCAGGAGCAGGAACAAAGTTCCTCATTACAGAAAGGGAGCAGGAATGAAAGTGGAGACCAGGAGCAGGAACAAAAATCCTCATTACAGAAAGGGAGCAGGAATGAAAGTGGAGACAAGGAGCTGGAACAAAATTCCCCATTACAAAAAGGGAGCAGGAATGAAAGTGGAGAAACTAGGAGCAGAAACAAAATTCCTTATTACAGACAGGGAGCAGGAATGAAAGTGGAGACCAGGAGCAGGAACAAAAATCCTCATTACCGAAAGGGAGCAGGAATGAAAGTGGAGACCAGGAGCAGGAACAAAATTTCTTGTTACAGAAAGGGAGCAGGAATGAAAGTGAAGACCAGGAGCAGGAACAAAATTCCTCATTACATAAAGGGAGCAGGAATGAAAGTGGAGAGACTAGGAGCAGGAACAAAATTCCTCATTACAGAAAGGGAGCAGGAATGAAAGTGGAGACCAGGAGCTGGAACAACATTCCTCATTACAGAAAGGGAGCAGGAATGAAAGTGGAGACCAGGAGCAGGAACACAATTCCTCATTACAGAAAGGGAGCAGGAATGAAATTGGAGACCAGGAGCTGGAACAAAATTCCTCACTACAGAAAGGGAGCAGGAATGAAAGTGGAGACCAGGAGCTGAAACAAAATTCCTCATTACAGAGAGGGAGTAGGAATAAAAGTGGAGACCAGGAGCAGGAACAAAATTCCTCATTACAGAAAGGGAGCAGGAATGAAAGTGGAGACCAGGAGCAGGAACAAAATTCCTCATTACAGAAAGGGAGTAGGAATAAAAGTGGAGACCAGGAGCAGGAACAAAATTCCTCATTACAGAAAGGGAGCAGGAATGAAAGTGGAGACCAGGAGCAGGAACAAAAATCCTCATTACAGAAAGGGAGCAGGAATGAAAGTGGAGACAAGGAGCTGGAACAAAATTCCCCATTACAAAAAGGGAGCAGGAATGAAAGTGGAGAAACTAGGAGCAGAAACAAAATTCCTTATTACAGACAGGGAGCAGGAATGAAAGTGGAGACCAGGAGCAGGAACAAAAATCCTCATTACAGAAAGGGAGCAGGAATGAAAGTGGAGACCAGGAGCAGGAACAAAATTTCTCATTACAGAGAGGGAGTAGGAATAAAAGTGGAGACCAGGAGCAGGAACAAAATTCCTCATTACAGAAAGGGAGCAGGAATGAAAGTGGAGACCAGGAGCAGGAACAAAATTCCTCATTACAGAAAGGGAGTAGGAATAAAAGTGGAGACCAGGAGCAGGAACAAAATTCCTCATTACAGAAAGGGAGCAGGAATGAAAGTGGAGACCAGGAGCAGGAACAAAATTCCTCATTACAGAAAGAGAGCAGGAATGAAAGTGGAGACCAGGAGCAGGAACAAAACATTGCGGGCTCGAATGTGCGGTGTGGTCTGCGGCGGCCGCCGCCGAGCACCGGGCTCATTTTAACCACCGCGGCGAGGGACCGACTGGCACGCGCTTCATTAGCAGTCGTACTGTATGCTAATGGCCTGACATATTTTGGTGTAAATTATAAATACGAAAAAAAAAAAAAAAAGAGTGAAGTCAGCTTTTCGATCATTCTCACATCAAAGTAACCCCAGCAGTGCTGCCTGCCTCGGGCCCCGGTACGTGGCTGCAAGGCACACATGAAATTGTTATCACCCAGCGACTGAACTGCATGCTGATTCCACACTTTGCCTGTAATTAACCTTCTCTCCGTACCTGGGTCTGGTCTGGTTGTTCAAGAACTTCACTGATTTTGACATAGCGTATTTTTCGAACCATAGGGCGGCACCGGATTATAAAGCGCAGTGCCGATGAGCGGGTCTAGTCAGGTCTAGGAGTCATCGATTATTTTTTTCAGTCAGTCGACAAGTCATTGATCATTTTTTTGATCAGTCGACTAGTCATTGGTTGTTGTTTTTTTCAGTCGACTAGTCATCGATTATTTTTTTGATCAGTCGACGAGTCATCGTTTTTTTTTCTTCAGTCAGTCGACTAATCATCGATTATTTTTTTGATCAGTCGACTAGTCATCGTTTTTTTCTTCTTCAGTCAGTCAACTAGTCATCGATTATTTTTTTGATCAGTCGACTAGTCATCGTTTTTTTCTTCAGTCAGTCGACTAGTAATCGATTATTTTTTTGATCAGTCAACTAGTCATCGTTTTTTTTTTTTTTTTCAGTCAGTCGACTAGTCATCGATAATTTTTTGATCAGTCGACTAGTCATCGTTTTTTTCTTCAGTCAGTCGACTAGTAATCGATTATTTTTTTGATCAGTCGACTAGTCATCGTTTTTTTTCAGTCAGTCGACTAGTCATCGATTATTTTTTTGATCAGTCGACGAGTCAGCGTTTATTCTTTCGATTATTCGACCAGTCGTCGATTATTTTCCCAATCAGTTGACTAGTCATCAATATTTTCTGATCAGTTGGCCAGTCAGCATTTATTTTTTTAATTAGTCACCAATGATTTTCTTTCGATTGTTCAAGTAGTCATCATTGAATGTTTTTTTGATCGCTGGACTAGTCATCTATTATTTTTTCGATTAGTCGACTAGCCATCGATAATTTTTTTGACTAGTCATCGTTTATCTTTTCAATTAGTCAGTGTTTATTTTTGTTTCACATAAATTGTTTTACTGTATCACACAAGATATAAGATAAAGGTGGTTTATATATATATTTTTTTATTGCACTTTATCGACTACTTTTTGTATATTTAGGTTGTATTTACATTTTATTCTTAGTCATTCCTTGTCTATTTGTAAGTAAGTTCCTTTGCATACTTGTAACTATGCAAACCCCATTAATTAATTTCATTCTATAGTCTTATTTTATAGTTGTTGGGTTTTTTTTTGCTGCAGCTGTTACATTTACTGTAATATTGTACATGGTAATTGGGATTTGTTATATATTGTATATATTATATAAACATTTAATATAATATACAAATATAATACAAACCCCGTTTCCATATGAGTTGGGAAATGTTGTTAGATGTAAATATAAACGGAATACAAAGATTTGCAAATCAATGTATTCCGTTTATATTTACATCTAACATAATTTCCCAACTCATATGGAAACGGGGTTTGTACATCAGTATATATTATACACTTATATATAATATGTAAATATTACATATATGTTATATTTTGTATTGCTACTATGGTACATTTTTAGACTACTTAATACCTGCGTTATCCTTTCCATTCTTTGAAACTGAGCTACTGTGTGGAACAATTTCCCTTGTGGATCAAGAAAGTTTGTCTGAGTCTAAGTCTATTCCATTGGATTTTTATTATATTCTACGTATCATATTCACTTTTGTATGGTTAATTTCATTTAGTTTTTTTCCTCTTTTCGAGTGCTTTTGAGAGTGTTAATTTAACCTTTCCTTCTTGTAACTGTGATCGAACAATTGGGGATCGATAAAGATGGTCTACATTGGAAAATAAACCCCAAAATGTCCTGTAAACATGACATTCAGTGCAAAAAGTATGTTTAGGGCACGTCCGACCGGTAGGAGGCCACGGGGAAGACCCAGGACACGTAGGAACAGACTATGTCTCCCGGCTGGCCTGGGAACGCCTCGGGATCCCCCGGGAAGAGCTGGATAAAGTGGCTGGGTAGAGGGAAGTCTGGGCTTCTTTGCTTAGGCTGCTGCCCCCGCGACCCGACCTCGGATAAGCGGAAGAAGATGGATGGATGGATGGATGAATGGATGTTTGTGTTATTTAGTTGTAATTATTTGTACATACATTCCTGGCTGTCTATCAATAAAAAATGTGTTAAGCGAATAGCAAATCTTTATGAATTAATTTTGATAATCTATGTTGTTAAATATGTCATAATATATATATTATATATAATATACTGTACATATATTATGTAAATATTACGTATATATGTTATATTTTATATCGCTATATTTAGTCTATTTTAGGGCTGCAACTAACGATTAATTTGATCATCGATTAATCTGTCGATTATTACTTCGATTAATCGATTAATAATCGGATAAAAGAGACAAACTACATTTCTATCCTTTCCAGTATTTTATTGGGGGAAAAAACAGCATACTGGCACCATACTTATTTTGATTATTTTGTACATGTTGCAATTTATAAATAAAGGTTTATGAAAAAAAATACAAATAAAAAATAAAATAAATTAAAAAATTAAAAAAAATTGCCTCTGCGCATGCGCATAGCATAGATCCAACGAATCGATGACTAAATTAATCGGCAACTATTTTTATAATCAATTTTAATCGGTTTAATCGATTAGTTGTTGCAACCCTAGTCTATTTATACCTGCATTGTCCTTTCCATCCTTACACTTTCCATCATTGTAACTGAGCTACTGTGTGGAACAATTTCCCTTGTGGATCATTAAAGTTTGTCTAAGTTTAAATCAAATCAAATCAACTTTATTTATAAAGCACATTTAAAATTTACCACAGGGGTAGCCAAAGTGCTGTACAATGAGCAGGTTAAAAGATAAAACGAGTACCGAGCAAACACAACACAACACAAACAGAACACGATAAAAAATAAATAATTAAAATAGAATTAATAAAAAACATAAAAACAGGATCACAGCAGGTGTATTATGGGGCGCCATTGCAGGATGGATATCACTCAGTGTTAAAAGCCATGGAATAAAAGTATGTTTTTAAGAGAGATTTAAAAACAGGAAGAGAGGAGGCTTGTCTAACACTCAGGGGTAGGTCGTTCCAGAGCTTGGGAGCAGCAACGGCGAAAGCTCTGTCACCTCTAAGCTTCAGCCTTGTGTCAGGGACCGTCAACAGCAGCTGATCGGCTGATCTTAAGGATCGGGTGGGGCAGTAAGGCTGAAGGAGGTCGGAGAGATAGGTTGGCGCGAGGTTGTTTAGACATTTAAAAACAAGTTTAAGTCTAAGTCTATGTTGGGTAATCTTTGCAGCACGAGCGATGGATTGTGCACTAACAGTAGGAGAACATGTTGAAAAAGTACAAAACTTGAGTAATTAAAGAACATAAGTTTGTGCTCCTGTTGGGTACATTATTAAGAGTAAAGTTCTTTAAAAGCAAAATAAAACAACCCCCATATACATTAATTTATGGAGAGAGAGAGAGACAAAAGGAGTTGGAGTTGTATGAGCCTAAAGCGAGACGCAGAGGGGCAAAGGGAGACGCAGGCTGCCTTTAGGCCAGCACACCCATCCTGTCTCTGCCTTTCCTGTTCCACAGCCATGCTCACAGCTATGTTCTCCGTGATAAGAGATGGCACTTTCCTCTAGTTGGCCCTGAGCTTGCTGCTGCACCTTTTTTTTTCCCCCTCCTTTTCTTTGCAGGCACAATTTCGGGAGTGTTTCTGCACGACACACACACGAGCGGTCCGCCCCTCACATCTGGAACGCATGCAGCAGCAGTGCGCGCTATTATTTTAAGCTTCAAACAACTTAGCAGACACTCCTACTCAACAAGCGAACGAGGGGCTGCGGTTCGCAGGCCCCGACCGCAAGTTTCCAACACAAGAACTCTGAATGATGTCCTCCAGACTAATTGTGCTGCGGTGCTATTTTTCTTCCAGCGGCTCCTCTGAATGTGTCGGAGGCTCATGTTTCGCCGCCTGGCAGCCAACAGTTGAGTCACTTTGCGGTCGGCTGTTTCGAAATTATTTACATGAATCTGAATCGTGTGATTCTGCGTGCGCGGAAAGGAATATCGTTTTTTTCGTGTGTGTGTGTTGAAATAACACCCCCTCCAGGATAGTCTGGTGACAGAAGCTTGTAAAGGTGGAGTTTCCTTTTCTACTGGGAGGTCAGACACAACCTAGGCTCGGGGTCAGCAAGCATTATTAGCTCTTTTTTTTTACTAAAGAAAAATAGTCTGGAGTCGCAAAACTACGGAGCCCCTAAAGGGACATGGGGGGGAAAAATAAATTGTAATTTTTTTTTAAATAATTTTTTTATTTTTTTTGGCATGTATCTCGTGCGCACGAGAAACTATCTTTTTATAAAGTTATATAAAAAAAAAAAGTATATATATTTTTTAAGATATGTATCTCGTGCGCACGAGAAACTTTCTTTTTATAAAGTTATAAAAATAAAAAAAATAAAAAAATTATAATTGTTTTTTTTAAGACATGTATCTCGTGCGCACGAGAAACTTTCTTTTTATAAAGTTATAAAAAAAATTTTTTTTAAATGTATAATTGTTTTTTTTAAGACATGTATCTCGTGCGCACGAGAAACTATCTTTTTATAAAGTTATAAAAAATTTTTTTTTAAATGTATAATTGTTTTTTTTAAGACATGTATCTCGTGTGCACGATAAACTATCTTTTTATAAAGTTATAAAAAAAATTTAAAAAATTAATAATTTTTTTTAAGACATGTATCTCGTGCGCACGAGAAACTATCTTTTTATAAAGTTATAAAAAAAAAAAAAAAAATGTATAATGGTTTTTTTTCAGACATGTATCTCGTGCGCACGAGAAACTATCTTTTTATAAAGTTATTAAAAAAATCAAAAAAAATGTATAATTTTTTTTTAAGACATGTATCTCGTGCGCACGGGAAACTATCTTTTTATAAAGTTATAAAAAAAAATAAAAAAAAATGTATAATTGTTTTTTTTTAAGACATGTATCTCGTGCGCACGAGAAACTATCTTTTTATAAAGTTATAAAAAATTTTTTTTTTAAAGTATAATTTTTTAAAGACATGTATCTCGTGCGCACGAGAAACTATCTTTTTATAAAGTTATAACAATTTTTTTTTTTTAAAGTATAATTTTTTTTAAGACATGTATCTCGTGCGCACGAGAAACTACCTTTTTATAAAGTTATATAAAAAAAAAAATGTATAATTTTTTTTAAGACATGTATCTCATGCGCACGAGAAACTATTTTTTATAAAGTTACAAAAAAAAAAAAAAAATGTATGTTTTGTTTTTTTTAAGACATGTATCTCGTGCGCAAGAGATACATGTCTAAAAAAATAAAATAAAATTATAATTTTTTTTTTTTATAACTTTAAAAACTATATTGTGCGCAGGATAAACTTTCTCGTGCACACGAGATACATGTCTAAAAACGGAAAAAAAAAATAAAAAATTATAGAATCCCCCCCACCCCCCCATGTCCCTTTAGGGAAGCAGTGTACAAAACACAACACAAACTTTTTTTAATTTTTTTTTTTAACTTCACAGGCAAAGGAATCTGTTCATGCAGAATCAAACTCTCAATTTTCGTCTGAGATTTTTATTTTTGGGGGATGTACAGATCCCATTTCAAATCTCCATTCAACATTTTGACAATAGATTAAGGACCTGAAAAGAGTTAAAAAAAAAAAAAATAAAATAAAAATAAATACAATTTTTTACAAAGCATATTGTATTCAATTTACTAGAGATGTCTGATAATGGCTTTTTTGCCGATATCCGGATATTGTCCAACTCTTAATTACCGATACCGATATCAACCGATACTGATATATACAGTCGTGGAATTAACACATTGTTATGCCTAATTTTGTTGTGATGCTCCGCTGGATGCGTTAAACAATGTAACAAGGTTTTCCAAAATAAATCGACTCAAGTTATGGAAAAAAAATGCCATAAGTCACAAAATGCATTTTTTTTTTTTTAACATGCCTTTAAAACAGCAGCTTGGAATTTGGGACAAGCGACCATGAGGAGGTTGAGGTAGTCGGGGTTGGGGGGGGGTGTATATTGTAGCGTCCCGGAAGAGTTAGTGCTGCAAGGGATTCTGGGTATTTGTTCTGTTGTGTTTACGTTGTGTTACGGTGCGGATGTTCTCCCGAAATGTGTTTGTCATTCTTGTTTGGTGTGGGCTCACAGCGTGGCGCATATTTGCAACAGTGTTGAAGTTGTTTATACGGCCACCCTCAGTGTGACCTGTATGGCTGTTGACCAAACTATGCCTTGCATTCACTTGTGTGTGTGAAAAAGCCGTAAATATTATGTGACTGGACCGGTACGCAAAGGCAGTGCCTTTAAGGTTTATTGGCGCTCTGTACTTCTCCCTACGTCCGTGTACACAGCGGCATTTTAAAAAGTCATAATTGTTACTTTTTGAAACCGATACCGATAATTTCCGATATTACATTTTAAAGCATTTATCGGATATCCCTAACTCCTTTCAAAATCGCCTGAAAAAGCCGCTTGACCTCATCATCCGTATATTTATTTTTCCTCCGAAATATTTGGTCCGTTTCCTCAGCTCCAGTGACAAAACAGTGGATATACGGTTGGCACGGAATGGAAAGTACTTTCATTTTTCCACGGTGTGACCGTGTGCGTGCCACTCACATAGCTAGCAGGGGCGAGCGTCCCGGGCTGCTGTCACTGCTGTTGCTGTTTCCATGGTCCATTGCTCCATTCAGCTCCTCGCGGATGGCGTTGGCCAGGGAGTTGAGGGTGGGACTTCCAATGGAAGCAGTTGTGTATAGAGGTATGTTGTTCTCTGCCATTGAAGCCTGAAATGCAGGCAGGCCCCAAGCATTAAAATGTGGAGCGGAAGAGAGTTGTCAGCACGTACTCAGTTGCCCATCACTTTTTTTTTTCTTTCTTCATACAAATACATCCACCCATCACTTCATGTGGAAATGACGGCTGTTTTTTTTTTGTTTTTGTTTTTTAAATTGCATTACTTTTTAGTTCCGAGCTTTTTTACCTGAAAGGCAGCGGAGAAGGTTGGACCGTAGCCCAAACTAGTCTGAATATTCTTCACCAATGCCGGACTTCTGCAAACAGACACATTACATTATAGAAACTTTTTATGAGGACAGAAATACATTTACAGCTGTAGAAATTAGGACACTTAAAGGGGATCTGTGATGATTTTAATCTCCATTTTAAAACATTTGCTTGCGGTCCAGATAGTGCCGTATTTTTCGGACTATGGATCTGTGATGATTTTAATCTCCATTTTAAAACATTTGCTTGCGGTCCAGATAGTGCCGTATTTTTCCGACTATAAGTCGCAGTTTTTTTTTCATAGTTTGGCCGGGGGTGCGACTTATACTCAGGAGCGACTTATGTGTGAAATTATTAACACATTACCGTAAAATATCAAATAATATCATTTAGCTCATTCACGTAAGATTTCATGGGATTTAGCGATTAGGAGTGACAGATTGTTTGGTAAACGTATAGCATGTTCTAAATGTTATAGTTATTTGAATGACTCTTACCATAATATGTTACGTTAACATACCAGGCACGTTCTCAGTTGGTTATTTATGCCTCATATAACGTACACTTATTCAGCCTGTTGTTCACTATTCTTTATTTATTTTAAATTGCCTTTCAAATGTCTATTCTTGGTGTTGGGTTTTATCAAATAAATTTCCCTCAAAAAATACAACTTATATATGTTTTTTTTCTTCTTTATTATGCATTTTCGGCCGATGCGACTTATACTCCGAAAAATACGGTAGGTATCGGATAGACTTAGGTGTACAGTCACTTTTATAACCCGTTTTTTTTTATACTGTGGAGTTGTTTCCTCCTTTAAGAACTGAACTGGGCAAGAAAGCATTTAGGTTTTCAGCACCCAAGGCTGGGAATAACCTACAATCGAATCTTCAACTTCAAACCCTTGTTACATTCAAATAAAAACAGCTTTTTTTATGCAGAGTCTGAATCGATTCGGAGAGTGTACAACAATGCAGGTGTACTTATTGTTGTGACCGGGTGAATCTATAAAATGTTTATGAAGTTTATGTGGAAAAAAAATAGCAGTGATCTTCAAGATATACCGTAATTTTTGGACTATAAGTCGCAGTTTTTTTTTATAGTTTGGCCGGGGGTGCGACTTATACTCAGGAGCGACTTATGTGTGAAATTATTAACACATTACCGTAAAATATCAAATAATATCATTTAGCTCATTCACGTAAGATTTCATGGGATTTAGCGATTAGGAGTGACAGATTGTTTGGTAAACGTATAGCATGTTCTATATGTTATAGTTATTTGAATGACTCTTACCATAATATGTTATGTTAACATACCAGGCACGTTCTCAGTTGGTTATTTATGCCTCATATAACGTACACTTATTCAGCCTGTTGTTCACTATTCTTTATTTATTTTAAATTGCCTTTCAAATGTCTATTCTTGGTGTTGGCATTTATCAAATAAATTTCCCCCAAAAAATGCGACTTATGTTTTTTTTCTTCTTTATTATGCATTTTCGGACGGTGCGACTTATACTCCGGAGCGACTTATACTCCGAAAAATACGGTAGGTATCGGATAGACTTAGGTGTACAGTCACTTTTATAACCTGTTTTTTTTTCTACTGTGGAGTTGTTTCCTCCTTTAAGAACTGAACTGGGCAAGAACGCATTTAGGTTTTCAGCACCCAAGGCTTGGAATAACCTACAATCGAATCTTCAACTTCAAACCCTTGTTACATTCAAATAAAAACAGCTTTTTTTATGCAGAGTCTGAATCGATTCGGCGAGTGTTTACTTATTGTTGTGACCGGGTGAATCTATAAAATGTTTATGAAGTTTATGTGGAAAAAAATAGCAGTGATCTTCAAGATATACCGTCAATTTTGGACTATAAGTCGCAGTTTTTTTCATAGTTTGGCCGGGGGTGCGACTTATACTCAGGAGCGACTTATGTGTGAAATGATTAACACATTACCGTAAAATATCAAATAATATTATTTAGCTCATTCACGTAAGAGACTAGACGTATAAGATTTCATGGGATTTAGCGATTAGGAGTGACAGATTGTTTGGTAAACGTATAGCATGTTCTATATGTTATAGTTATTTGAATGACTCTTACCATAATATGTTACGTTAACATACCAGGCACGTTCTCAGTTGGTTATTTATGCCTCATATAACGTACACTTATTCAGCCTGTTGTTCACTATTCTTTATTTATTCTCAATTGCCTTTCAAATGTCTATTCTTGGTGTTGGGTTTTATCAAATAAATTTCCCCCCAAAAATGTGACTTATATATGTTTTTTTTCTTCTTTATTATGCATTTTCGGCCGGTGCGACTTATATTCCGGAGCGACTTATTCTCCGAAAAATACGGTAGGTATCGAATAGGCTTAGGTGTACAGTCACTTTTATAACCCGTTTTTTTGGGGGGGCGGGGGGGTTTCTACTGTGGAGGTGTTTCCTACTTTAAGAACTGAACTGGGCAAGAAAGCATTTAGGTTTTCAGCACCCAAGGCTTGGAATAACCTACAATCGAATCTTCAACTTCAAACCCTTGTTACATTCAAATAAAAACAGCTTTTTTTATGCAGAGTCTGAATCGATTCGTCGAGTGTGTACTTATTGTTGTGACCGGATGAATCTATAAAATGTTTATGAAGTTTATGTGGAAAAAAATAGCAGTGATCTTCAAGATATACGGTAATTTTTGGACTATAAGTCGCAGTTTTTTTCATAGTTTGGCCAGGGGTGCGACTTATACTCAGGAGCGACTTATATGTGAAATTATTAACACATTACCGTAAAATATCAAATAATATTATTTAGCTCATTCACGTAAGAGACTAGACGTATAAGATTTCATGGGATTTAGCGATTAGGAGTGACAGATTGTTTGGTAAACGTATAGCATGTTCTATATGTTATAGTTATTTGAATGACTCTTACCATAATATGTTACGTTAACATACCAGGCACGTTCTCAGTTGGTTATTTATGCCTCATATAACGTACACTTATTCAGCCTGTTGTTCACTATTCTTTATTTATTTTAAATTGCCTTTCAAATGTCTATTCTTGGTGTTGGCTTTTATCAAATAAATTTCCCCCCAAAAATGCGACTTATATATGTTTTTTTTCTTCTTTATTATGCATTTTCGGCCGGTGCGACTTATACTCCGGAGCGACTTATACTCCGAAAAATACGGTAGGTATCGGATAGACTTAGGTGTACAGTCACACTTATAACCCGTTTTTTTTTCTACTGTGGAGTTGTTTCCTCCTTTAAGAACTGAACTGGGCAAGAAAGCATTTAGGTTTTCAGCACCCAAGGCTGGGAATAACCTACAATCGAATCTTCAACTTCAAACCCTTGTTACATTCAAATAAAAACAGCTTTTTTTATGCAGAGTCTGAATCGATTCGGAGAGTGTACAACAATGCAGGTGTACTTATTGTTGTGACCGGGTGAATCTATAAAATGTTTATGTGGAAAAAAATAGCAGTGATCTTCAAGATATACCGTCATTTTTGGACTATAAGTCGCAGTTTTCTTCTTAGTTTGGCCGGGGGTGCGACTTATACTCAGGAGCGACTTATGTGTGAAATTATTAACACATTACCGTAAAATATCAAATAATATTATTTAGCTCATTCACGTAAGAGACTAGACGTATAAGATAAGAGTGACAGATTGTTTGGTAAATGTATAGCATGTTCTATATGTTATAGTTATTTGAATGACTCTTACCATAATATGTTACGTTAACATACCAGGCACGTTCTCAGTTGGTTATTTATGCCTCATATAATGTACACTTATTCAGCCTGTTGTTCACTATTCTTTATTTATTTGAAATTGCCTTTCAAATGTCTATTCTTGGTGTTGGGTTTTATCAAATAAATTTCCCCCCAAAAAATGCGACTTATATATGTTTTTTTTTCTTCTTTATTATGCATTTTTGGCCGGTGCGACTTATACTCCGGAGCGACTTATACTCCGAAAAATACGGTAGGTATCGGATAAGCTTAGGTGTACAGTCACTTTTATAACCCGTTTTTTTTTTCTACTGTGGAGTTGTTTCCTCCTTTAAGAACTGAACTGGGCAAGAAAGCATTTAGGTTTTCAGCACCCAAGGCTGGGAATAACCTACAATCGAATCTTCAACTTCAAACCCTACATTCAAATAAAAACAGCTTTTTTTATGCAGAGTCTGAATCGATTCGGCGAGTGTGTACTTATTGTTGTGACCGGGTGAATCTATAAAATGTTTATGAAGTTTATGTGGAAAAAAATAGCAGTGATCTTCAAGATATACCGTCATTTTTGGACTATAAGTCACAGTTTTTTTCATAGTTTGGCTGGGGGTGCGACTTATACTCAGGAGCGACTTATGTGTGAAATTATTAACACATTACCGTAAAATATCAAATAATATTATTTAGCTCATTCACGTAAGAGACTAGACGTATAAGATTTCATGGGATTTAGCGATTAGGAGTGACAGACAAACCCTTGTTACATTCAAATAAAAACAGCTTTTTTTATGCAGAGTCTGAATCGATTCGGTGCAGGTGTACTTATTGTTGTGACCGGGTGAATCTATCAAATGTTTATGAAGTTTATGTGGAAAAAAAATAGCAGTGACCTTCAAGATATATGTTTTAATAGTGTACATTTTCCAAATATATATTATAATACTTTTATTTGCAATCTGGAAACATCTCCACAGTAGAAAAAAACAACAAAAAACGGGTTATAAAAGTGAGTGTACACCTAAGCAAGAAAGCAGGTGTAGAGCTTTAAATGAGTTTAAAGCTTCTGTGAAAGGATTGCAGTCTACCTTGTCTGTATGCACATGTGTCATGTGAGCACGTTTAAATGTTGTACATTTGATGTTTTTATGTGTTGTTTACAGTTTTTAATGTAAACTTGCTGCTGCCCTCTTGGCCAGGTCTCCTTTGATTGATTGATTGATTGAAACTTTTATTAATAGATAGTATCGTATATCTATAGTATCGTTTTTCCATTTACAGGGTAACACTTTAGTATGGGGAACATGTTAATCATTGATTAGTTGCTAATTAACATGCAAATTAGTAACATAATTAGTCATTATTAAGTACTTATTAATGCCGTATTCTACATGGCCTTATTATATAACTAGTAAGCCATTAACTAAGAGTCTTAGTTAGTCTTAACCATAACCCTAACACCAACCCCAACCCTGCACATCCTTCTTATCTTCTTTTTTCACTCTTTTCTATCGCCCCACCCCAACCCTTAGCCCTAACCCTAACCAACTTTTTTTCTTTATGCCTAACCCTAACTTTAACCCTAACCCTGCACACCCTTCTCATCTTCTTTTTTCACTCTTCTCAATCGCCCCACCCCACCCCAACCCTTAGCCCTAACCCTAACCAACTCTTTTTCTTTATGCCTAACCCTAACTCTGCACACCCTCCTTATCTTCTTTTTTCACTCTTTTCTATCGCCCCACCCCAACCCTTAGCCCTAACCCTAACCAACTCTTTTACTTTATGCCTAACCCTAACTCTGCACACCCTCCTTATCTTCTTTTGTCACTCTTTTCTATCGCCCCACCCCAACCCTTAGCCCTAACCTTAACCAACTCTTTTACTTTATGCCTAACCCTAACCCCAACCCTACACACCCTTCTTATCTTCTTTTTTCACTCTTTTCAATCGCCCCACCCCACCCCAACCCTTAGCCCTAACCCTAACCAACTATTTTTCTTTATGCCTAACCCTAACCTTAACCCTAACCCTAAACACCCTTCTTATCTTCTTTTTTCACTCTTTTCTATCACCCCACCCCAACCCTTAGCCCTAACCAACTATTTTTCTTCATGCCTAACCCTAACCTTAACCCTAACCCTTCACACCCTTCTTATCTTCTTTTTTCACTCTTTTCTATTGCCCCACCCCACCCCAAACCTTAGCCCTAACCCTAACCAACTCTTTTTCTTTATGCCTAACCATAACCCTAACCCTAACCCTGCACACCCTTCTTATCTTCTTTTTTCACTCTTTTCTATCGCCCCACCCCAACCCTTAGCCCTAACCCTAACCAACTCTTTTTCTTTATGCCTAACCCTAACCCTAACTCTAACTCTAACCCTGCACACCCTTCTTACCTTCTTTTTTCACTCTTTTCTATCGCCCCACCCCAACCCTTAGCCCTAACCCTAATCAACTCTTTTTCTTTATGCCTAACCATAACCTTAACCCTTACCCTAACCCTGACCGTGCACACCCTTCTTATCTTCTTTTTTCACTCTTTTCTATCGCCCCACCCCAACCCTAAGCCCTAACCAACTCTTTTTCTTTATCCCTAACCCTAAACCTGACCGTGTACACCCTTCTTATCTTCTTTTTTCACTCTTTTCAATCACCCCACCCCAACCCTTAGCCCTAACCCTAACCAACTCTTTTTCTTTATGCCTAACCCTAACCTTAACCCTTACCCTAACCCTGACCGTGCACACCCTTCTTATCTTCTTTTTTCACTCTTTTCTATCGCCCCACCCCAACCCTTAGCCCTAACCCACTCTTTTTCTTTATCCCTAACCCTAAACCTGACCGTGTACACCCTTCTTATCTTCTTTTTTCACTCTTTTCAATCACCCCACCCCAACACTTAGCCCAAACCCTAACCAACTCTTTTTCTTTATGCCTAACCCTAACCTTAACCTTAACCCTAACCCTGCACACCCTTCTTATCTTCTTTTTTCACTCTTTTCTATTGCCTCAACCCTTAGCCCTAACTCTAACCAACTCTTTTTCTTTATGCCTAACCCTAATCCCAACCCCAACCCTAACTTTGCACACCCTTCTTATCTTCTTTTTTCACTCTTTTCTATCGCCCCACCCCAATCCTTAGCCCTAACCAACTCTTTTTCTTTATCCCTAACCCTAAACCTGACCGTGTACACCCTTCTTATCTTCTTTTTTCACTCTTTTCTATCGCCCCACCCCAACCCTTAGCCCTAACCCTAACCAACTCGTTTTCTTTATGCCTAACCCTAACCTTAACCCTAACCCTGCACACCCTTCTTAACTTCTTTTTTCACTCTTTTCTATTGCCCCACCCCAACCCCTAGCCCTAACACTAACCAACTCTTTTACTTTATGCCTAACCCTAACCTTAACCCTAACCCCAAACCTAACCCTAACCCTGATCGTGCACACCCTTCTTATCTTCTTTTTTCACTCTTTTCTATCGCCCTACCCCAACCAACTCTTTTCTTTATCCCTAACCCTAAACCTGACCATGCACACCCTTCTTATCTTCTTTTTTCACTCTTTTCTATCGCCCCACCCCAATCCTTAGCCCTAACCAACTCTTTTTCTTTATCCCTAACCCTAAACCTGACCGTGTACACCCTTCTTATCTTCTTTTTTCACTCTTTTCTATCGCCCCACCCCAACCCTTAGCCCTAACCCTAACCAACTCTTTTTCTTTATGCCTGACCCTAACCTTAACCCTAACCCTGCACACCCTTATCTTCTTTTTTCACTCTTTTATATCGCCCCACCCCAACACTTAGCCCTAACCCTAACCAACTATTTTTCTTTATGTCTAACCCTAACCTTAACCCTAACCCCAAACCTAACCCTAACCCTGACCGTGCACACCCTTTTTATCTTCTTTTTTCACTCTTTTCTATCACCCCAACCCAACCCTTAGCCCTAACCAACTCTTTTTCTTTATCCCTAACCCTAAACCTGACTGTGCACACCCTTCTTATCTTCTTTTTTCACTCTTTTCTATCGCCCTACCCCAACCCTTAGCCAACTCTTTTTCTTTATGCCTAACCCTAACCTTAACCCTAACCTTAACCCCAACCTGTTAATCAGCAACTAATTATTGGTGAATATGTTCCCCATACTAAAGTGTTACCATTTACAGTAATATGCTGTAAAAAAAAAAAACATCGTAAATTTTACTGTGAAGTTGTGCCAGTTTTTACAATATACAAATCAAATGCACGGCAATTAATTGTATAATATCATGAGGTGAATTCTTTATACATTTATATTCATAAATTATATACGGTTACAGGGCAGCAGTAACTGCGATGTGGCCCTCAGTGTAACCGTTTACTTGTAACATTTATAAGTCAGAAAAGACTAAATTCATCATAGATCCTCTTTAAAGCTTTTTTTTTATTTTTTTAAATCCCACACAATACAACAGGGTGTTGTCTGCAGTGCACGAGAAGCAACACTAAGCAAAAGCATGTTGGATGAATGCGTGATGGCAACACTGATGAGGGGAACATGCAGGGGGGGCAGGAGGGGGGGGGGGTAAGTGCTTACTGTACGAGCAGCTCATCAAAGTTCTCGTCGGCGGCGCATTTCCGAGGGCGGCCTCTCTGCACGTGTCGGCCGCGCTTAAACTCCTCGTCATCAACGGTCCAACGGGACCCAAACTCATCCTCTACTCTCACAAAGCACTTATGCAGGGAAAGGTTGGTGCGAACGGCACCCTGGGAGAGCCAAGCCGGCGGCGGGCGCAGCCATAGATGCAAGACAAACACACACAAGGGAGGCGGGGGGGGAGTGGGGGTCACAATGAAACACAAGCCAAAGCCACCGTGGGTGAGGTTACGGGGGGCATCACCAAAAGAGCATGTAAAGAACGGGGAGGCACGGCAAAAAGCAAGCAGGGAGGATATGGCACACACACACACACACACACACACACACACACACACACACACACACACACACACACACACACACACACCTACCCACTGATCTTTTGAGGCCGTCTCTTTTGGAACTCTATTTCGTCCACTGTCCACACGGCCCCTTTTACGTTTTCTACTCGCACAAAACACTTGTGAAGACTAAGATTATGCCGGACTGCGTTCTGCAGTTGGTGTGAAAACAACAAGAGACAGAAAAAAAAAAAGGAAAAAAAAGAAAAAAAAAAGAGGAAGGTTTCCATCAGTGGACATGTCGGCATGAGGAACATGACATTGCAAGGAATAGGAGAACCTTTGAGGGGTTTGTTTGTGTTTATAGATTAATGGCCAAATAAATAGAGTGGTGCCTCGGTTTTTGCACGCCCCACTTTTTTGGAAGATTTGGTTTTTAAAGTTAAAGTTAAAGTACCAATGATTTTGGTGCTACGTTTGTGCTTTCACAGTTTTTAAGGTTATTAATGTGTAATTACCGTGTTATTAACCCTGACTAGACCCTAAATATGTCAAAATCTCCCCAAAATTGTCCTATTCATTGGTGCTACTTTTGTGGTTTTACGGTTTTTAACGTGTAATTACACAGTTAATAACCATGAATAGACCCTAAATATGTCAAAATCTCCCAAAAATGGTCCTATCTGTGGGTGCTACTTTAGTGCTGTTACAGTTTGAAAGGTAATTAGCATGTAATTACCGTGTTATTAACCATGACTAGACCCTAAATATGTCAAAATCTCCCCAAAATTGTCCCATTAATTGGTGCTACTTTTGTGCTTTTATGGTTATTAACGTGTAATTACACTGTTAATAACCATGACTAGACCCTAAATATGTCAAAATCTCCCAATAATTGTCTTATCTGTGGGTGTTACTTTAGTGCTGTTACAGTTTGAAAGGTTATTAACGTGTAATTATAGTGTTATTAACCTTGACTAGACCCTAAATATGTCAAAATCTCCCTTAAATTGTCCTATTAATTGACGCTACATTTGTGGTTTTACGGTTTTTAATGTAAAAAAAAACTAGACCCTAAATATGTCAAAATCCCCCAAAAATTGTCCTATTTGTTAGTGCTACTTAAGTGCTTTTACGGTTTAAAAGGTTATTAACGTGTAATTACCGTGTTATTAACCATGACTAGACCCTAAATATGTCAAAATCTCCCAAAAATTGTCCTATCTGTGGGTGCTTCTTTAGTGCTGTTAGTTTGAAAGGTTATTAACATGTAATTACCATGTTATTAACCATGACTAGACCCTAAATATGTCAAAATCTCCCCAAAATTGTCCTATTAATTGGTGCTACTTTTGTGCTTTTATGGTTATTAACGTGTAATTACACTGTTAATAACCATGACTAGACCCTAAATATGTCAAAATCTCCCAATAATTGTCTTATCTGTGGGTGTTACTTTAGTGCTGTTACAGTTTGAAAGGTTATTAACGTGTAATTATAGTGTTATTAACCTTGACTAGACCCTAAATATGTCAAAATCTCCCTTAAATTGTCCTATTAATTGACGCTACATTTGTGGTTTTACGGTTTTTAATGTAAAAAAAAACTAGACCCTAAATATGTCAAAATCCCCCAAAAATGGTCCTATTTGTTAGTGCTACTTAAGTGCTTTTACGGTTTAAAAGGTTATTAACGTGTAATTACCGTGTTATTAACCATGACTAGACCCTAAATATGTCAAAATCTCCCAAAAATTGTCCTATCTGTGGGTGCTTCTTTAGTGCTGTTAGTTTGAAAGGTTATTAACATGTAATTACCATGTTATTAACCATGACTAGACCCTAAATATGTCAAAATCTCCCCAAAATTGTCCTATTAATTGGTGCTACTTTTGTGCTTTTATGGTTATTAATGTGTAATTACACTGTTAATAACCATGACTAGACCCTAAATATGTCAAAATCTCCCAAAAATTGTCTTATCTGTGGGTGTTACTTTAGTGCTGTTACAGTTTGAAAGGTTATTAACGTGTAATTACCGTGTTATTAACCATGACTAGACCCTAAATATGTCAAAATCTCCCTAAAATTGTCCTATTAATTGACGCTACGTTTGTGGTTTTACGGTTCCATCCATCCATCCATTTTCTACTGCTTAATCCCTTCGGGGTCGCAGGAGGCGCTGGAGCCTATCTCAGCTACAATCGGGCGGAAGGCGGGGTACACCCTGGACAAGTCGCCACCTCATCACAGGGTTTTACGGTTTTTAACGTAAAAAAAACTAGACCCTAAATATGTCAAAATCTCCCAAAAATGGTCCTATTTGTTAGTGCTACTTCAGTGCTTTTACGGTTTTAAAGGTTATTAACATGTAATTACAGTGTTATTAACCATGACTAGACCCTAAATGTCAAAATCTTCCCAAAATGATCCTATTAATTGGTGCTACTTTTGTGCTTTTACAATTTTTAACATGTAATGACACTGTTAATAACATGACTAGACCCTAAATATGTCAAAATCTCCCAAAAATTGTCCTATCTGGGGTGCTTTTGTGCTGTTACAGTTTGAAAGGTTGTTAACATGTAATTACAGTGTTATTAACCATGACTAGACTCGTCAAAATCTCCCCAAAATTGTTCTATTAATTGGTGCTACTTTAGTGCTTTTACGGTTTTAAAGGTTATTATCATGTAATTACAGTGTAATTAACCATGACTAGACCCGAAATATGTCAAAATCTCCCCAAAATTGTCCCATTCATTGGTGCTACATTTGTGGTTTTACGGTTTTAAAGGTTATTAATGATTAATTAACCACGTTATTAACCATGACTAGACCATAACTATGTCAAATATAAGGAGAACCTTTGAAGGTTTTTTTTGGTTTTTTTATAGATTAATGGCCATTTAAATAGAGTGGTGCCTCGGTTTTTGCACGCCACACTTTTTTGGAAGATTTGGGTTCTGACAAAAAAGTTTGCCCCCGTTTTTATCAAACCGTGTGTCATTTTTTATATAATTTTACGGAATGCTACGTTTGTGCTTTTATGCTTTTAAAGTTAAAGTTAAAGTATCAATGATTTTGGTGCTACATTTGTGGTTTCACGGTTTTTAAGGTTATTAATGTGTAATTACAGTTTTAATAACCATGACTACACCCTAAATATGTCAAAATCTCCCAAAATGGTCCTATTAATTGGTGCTACGTTTGTGGTTTTAGTTTTTAAGGTTATTAACGTGTAATTAACGTGTTATTAACCATGACTAGACCCTCTCCCAAAAATTGTCCTATTAATTGGAGCTATGTTTGTGGTTTTAGTTTTTAAGGTTATTAACATGTAACTAACGTGTTGTTAAACATGACTAGACCCTAAATGTCAAAATCTCCCCAAAATTGTCCTAAAAGTTGGTGCTACTTTTGTGGTTTTACATTTTTGAACGTGTACTTACACTGTTAATGGCCATGACTAGACCCTAAATATGTAAAAATCTCCCCAAATTGTCCTATTTGTTAGTGCTACTTTAGTGCTTTCGCGGTTTTAAAAGGTTATTAACGTGTAATTACCGTGTTATTAACCATGACTAGACCCTAAATATGTCAAAATCTCCCAAAAATTGTCCAATCTGTGGTGCTTTTGTGCTGTTACAGTTTGAAAGGTTATTAACGTGTAATTACAGTGTTATTAACCATGATTAGACCCTAAATATGTCAAAATCTCCCCAAAATTGCCTTATTTGTTGGTGCTATGTTTGTGGTTTCACGGATTTTAAGGTTATTAACGTGTAATTAACTTGTTATTAACCATGACTATACCCTAAAAATGTCAAAATCTCCCAAAATGTGTCCCGTTCATTGGTGCTACGTTTGTGGTTTCACAGTTTTTAAGGTTATTAACGTGTTATTAACCATAACTAGACCCTAAATATGTCAAAATCTCCCAAAAATTGTCATATTAATTGGTGCTACTTTTGTGCTTTTACGGTTTTTAAGGTTATTAACGTGTCATTACACTGTTATTAACCATGACTAGACCCTAAATATGTCAAATCTCCCCAAAACTGTTCTAATAGTTGGTGCTACTTTTGTGGTTTTACGGTTTTGAATGTGTAATTACACTGTTAATAACCACGACTAGACCCTAAATATGTCAAAATCTCCCAAAAATGGTCCTCTCTGTGGGTGATTTTGTGCTGTTACAGTTTTAAAGGTTATTAACATGTAATTACGGTGCTATTAACCATGACTAGACCCTAAATATGTCAAAATCTCCCAAAAATGGTCGTCTTCGTTAGTGCTACTTTAGTGCTTTTACAGTTTTAAAGGTTATTAACGTGTAATTACAGTGTTATTAACCATGACGAGACCCTAAATATGTCAAAATCTCCCAAAAATTGTCCTATTCATTGGTGCTACTTTTGTGGTTTTACGTTTTTTAACGTGTAATTACACTTAATAACCATGACTAGACCCTAAATATGTCAAAATCTCCCAAAAATGGTCCTATTAATTTGTGCTACGTTTGCGTTTTACGGTTTTTAACGTGTAATTACACTGATAATAACCATGACTCGACCCTAAATATGTCAAAATCTCCCAAAAATGGTTCTATCTGGGGTGCTTTTGTGCTGTTACAGTTTTAAAGGTTATTAACGTGTAATTACCGTGTTATTAACCATGACTAGACCCTAAATATCTCAAAATCTCCCCAAAATTGTCCTATTAATTGGTGCTACTTTTGTGCTTTTACGGTTATGAACGTGTAATTACACTGTTAATAACCATGACTAGACCCTAAATATGGCAAAATCTCCCAAAAAATGTCCTATTCGTTGGTGCTACTTTTGTGCTTTTTCGGTTTTAAAGGTTATTAACGTGTAATTACAGTGTTGTTAACCATGACAAGATCCTAAATATGTCAAAATCTCCCAAAAATTGTCCCATTCATGGTTGCTACTTTTGTGCTTTTACGGTTTTTAAGGTTATTAACGTGTTATTAACCATGACTAGACCCTAAATATGTCAAAATCTCCCAAAAATGTCCCTATTTGTTGGTGCTACGTTTGTAATTTCACGTTTTTTATGGTTATTAACGAGTAATTACAGTGTTGTTAACCATGACTAGACCCTAAATATGTCAAAATCTCCCAAAAATGGTCCCATTCATTGGTGCTACATTTGTGGTTTTACGGTTTTAAAGGTTATTAATGATTAATCACCGCGTTATTAACCATGACTATGACATAACTATGTCAAAGAATAGGAGAAGATTTTAATTTTTAATTATTTTTTATAGATTAATGGCCAAATAAATAGAGTGGTACCTCGGTTTTTGTACGCCCCACTTTTTTGTAAGATTTGGGTTCTGACTTAAAAGATTGCCCCCCTTTTTATCGTACGGCCAAACCGTGTCTATTTTTTGATATAATTTAACGGAATGCTACGTTTGTGCTTTTACGTTTTTAAAGGTTATTAACGCGTATTCACTGTGTTATTAACCACGACTAGACCCTAAATATATCAACAACTCCCAAAAAATGTCCCATTCATTGGTGCTACGTTTGTGGTTTTACGGTTCTTAAGGTTATTAACGTGTAATTTACATGTTATTAACCATGACTGGACCCTAACTATGTTAAAACCTCCCCAAACTTATACCATTTGTTTGTGCTGCAAACATTTTTGGTCTTACTATTATACTTTAAGTTATAAACGTTTTATGCTTTTATGTTAACATGTAATTTACGTGTTATTAGTCATAACTAGAACCCAAACGTGTCCTATTTGTTAGTGCTGCAAACATTTTTGGTCAAACTATTATCATTTTCAAGTTAACATTTTGTGATTTAACTGTGTGAAGTTGTCCCACCCCACCTTGTCCCAATCTCCCTAAAGTTGTCCCAATCGTTTGTGCTACACAATTTTTTGTTTGTGTTATTACGGTTAACGCTAAATTTTTTTTTTTAATGTTATTAACATGTAGTTACTGTGTTATTAACCATGACTAGACCCTAACTATGTCAAAATCTCCCCAAAATTGTCCTATTCGTTGGTGCTACGTTTGTGCTTTTACGATTTCCCATTTGTTTGTACTACAAAATCTTTTGTTTGTGTTGCTACGGTTAACGTTAAATATTTTTTAAAATATTATTAACATGTAGTTAACGTGTTATTAACCATGACTAAACTTGTCCATTTTGCTTGTGTTGTTCTGCAAACAATTGTGGACTAAGTGTTACCGTTTTTAAAGTTATTCACGTTTTACGGAGCTGGTTATGAATCATAATTTGTTAGCAACTTAAAACCTATAATATTAAGACCAAAACAATTACGCAGCACAAACCCACACAAACGTAGCACCAACGTTTGGGGAGATTTGGACAAGGTATTATTTACTAAATGTCTGTTGACTTGACATGACAAGTGTGTAGTAGTACTTAAGTACAGTGAATGATGTCATTAGAAGTGTGTGTGTGTGTGTGTTATCACCAAAGTAATTAGTTCTTAATCTTAATCTTCCATTTCCACATATTTTGTACTACTTTTGCCATATTTTAGAACATGTTACATTTGAACATTGTTGTTTTTTTGTTTCCCTTTACTTTGTTTTTAACCATTGCCAGTGTTATAAATAAAATTAGTACAGTATATTTTTGATTTTGTCTGTGATTTTTAGATGGTTTTGTTTTGGATATAGTGTCAGTGAAGTCATTTGTGGCTCGAGGCACCATTTGACAGAGGAGTGCAAAAAAACAGTACACATTGCATGATCCAGGTCAATTATCATGCATGTTGCTGGAAGATTAAGTTGTGAATATTCGCGGTGGAAAATGAAGAAAGAACGTTACCTTCCACGTCGCTGCGTTGCGCCGGAAATACGCGAACATTCGCGTGAACCAGTTGTAGATTTCGTTTAGTGTTAGCTGCTTTTCTGGCGATTCCAGGATTGCCTGAATGGAAAAACAGCGAAACAAAACATTTCAAATGTCGCTTCCTTCGCCAAGCGATAAATTATTCACAAGATAGGTTTTTTTGTGCGTGTGTTCTCACTGAGACCGGGGGACAAAGCGCCCGTGAAAAAAGGCTGTTTATGCAAGTCTGCTGCACTTTTATTCAAAATGGCAGATTTAAATACATTTTCCTTTGTGCGTGCAAAATAAAGGACAGGCTTGAAAAACAGTTCTCAGGCAGATTACAGGGCAGCAATTATGGTCGGCTCAGATTAATTCCTGAGATCCCAGATTACTGCGGCCCGGGCGATAATTGAGAGGCGTTCTTAAAACAGGCCCGTCCTTACTGTTGTGTGAAATGAATTTGGTCATAATCGCTGAAATGCTTAATCAAATGGAATTGTCGTGTTTTTTTTGGGGGGGGGGGGGGGGGGGGGGGGGTGTTGGATAGGATCCCATATGCATGCAATCATTTGAGGATGAATAATCAGCGGAAGTCTAAAAGTCGAGACCTAATCATGCAGAAAAAGGAGAATGTTCCTTGAAGTCAGAAAGAAGACATTAAAGTCGCTCCTCACCTGTCTTATTAATGAGGCGTAGGTGAAAGGCGGTCTGACGTCTGCGTTCATGTAAAATTCTTTGTTCTGACTGAGATCTGCAATGAGGAAACAAAAGTGCTGTCACGGAGAAAATGCAAGCTTCGCTGCAGTCATGTGACCACGGCAAATTATTTGCCACATGCCAACATTTAACAGTTTTATTTCGAGAAATGTCCCTCCTTTTAAAGCTATTTACTTCTCTTTAGTCTAAAGTCTTAATTTTAGCACAAATGATTGTATTCTTTTTATTCCCGTTAAAAAAATTAGAAAATAACTATTCAAATAAGGTAGAAAATTGTGTTTGAAGATACCACAACATCATTTTAGATTTGCAAATTGAATAATAGCGATCAATACTGAAATATCGATATCAGATCATTATGCTCTAATATTGATCCTCAAATCAAAATATTGATACTTTAGTTCAGGGGTGTCCAAACTTTTTCCACCAAGGGCCGCATACTGAAAAGTCAACGTATGGGGGAGCGATATATATATATATATATATATATATATATATGTATATATATATATATATATATATATATATATATATATGTATATATATGTATGTGTGGGAAAAAATCACAAGACTATTTCATCTCTACAGGCCTGTTTCATGAGGGGGGGTACCCTCAATCGTCAGGAGATTTTAATGGGAGCATTCTCATACCATGGTTTATATAGGGCACAGAGTGGGTGGGTACAGGCTGGCCTAGGGGCGTGGTGATTGGCTCATGTGTTACCTAGGAGGTGTTTCCGTCTATGGCGGCATGCTGTTACAATTTCGCTGCGCTTGTTGAGGGATGACAGGTCTGGACGGTAAATAATAAACAGTTTCTCTTTCAAGCATAGGTTGCATCTTTTATTACCACTATTGTAAGGTGTGCTGGATGCAAGAATTTGCCATGTTATTGAATATTCAACATTATTGTCTTTGAGGTCCCAAATGTGTTTGCTGAGTTCTGTGGTATTTCGCAGGTTTTTGTTCCTGAAAGAAGCCTTGTGATTGTTCCATCTGGTTTTGAATTCTCCCTCGGTTAATCCTACATATGTGTCGGATGTGTTAATGTCCTTGCGTATTACCTTAGATTGGTAGACAACTGATGTTTGTAAGCACCCCCCGTTGAGAGGGCAATCAGGTTTCTTTCGACAATTACATCCTTTGTTTATATATGTATATATGTATATATATATATATATATATATATGTATATATATATATATATATATATATATATATATATATATATACATACATACACACATATATATATATATATATATATATTATTTTTATATATATATTTTTTTTAAATTATCTTTTAAATGCTAATAAATCAGATATTGTGTCCTCTATAGGTGACTAAGAATATTACTTTTATTCATTAGTTAGAAAATGTAAGCTTTTTCTCTCACATTAGGATTTTTTTGCTGTTTTTTTTTTTCATTTTCAATGTTTTTATCGCCATGTAATAATTGAATAAAAATCATAATAATAATAAAGTTGTTCTACTGCATAACCTAGTAAATATTAATGTTCAGTTACACATTTAACACTGTTTATTATGGTTGCTCTATTTTTCCAACTTAATTCACAAATTAGTATTATTTTAACTAACTGAACTTTGTTTGTATTTTAAGTATATTTTCTTTAAAATTTGAAAGCTTCTGATGTTTTGGACTGGAAGTGTCTAAACTTTTTCTACCAAAGGCCGAATTCTGAAAAGTCAAGAATAGAGGGGCCATTTTGATATTTTATATTCTTAAAATTACTGAAACTTTGTATTATTGGTAACTATATATATATATATATATATATATATATATATATATATATATATATATATATATATATATTATTATTATTATTTATTTTTAATTCAGCTTTTTCTCATTAGATTCCGATTTCTTGCTATATTTTCTAATATTTGTATTGTTGTTTTTTAGACAGACACGTTATTATTGAAAAGCACAAACAATGATATTTTTTCTATTTTAGTTCAAATATGGTAAAAATGAGAAAATAACTATTCAAATAAGGTATTTTGTTTTTTCCCCACATAGAAAATTGTGTTTAAAGATACCACATCTAAAGGATGCTTAATTTTTAGAATTTCAAATTGAAAAATAGCGATCGATACTGAAATATCGGTACCCCCGATACCAGATCTTTATGCTCTAATATCTATCCTCAAATCATAATATTGATAGTTTTGATACTTTAGTTCAGGGGTGTCCAAACTTTTTCTACCAAGGGCCGCGTACTGAAAAGTCAAAGTATGGGGGAGCAATATATAAATATATGTTTTTTAGTTGTTATTTTTTTAAATGCTAAAAAATCAGATATCGTGTCAACTATGTATTATAGGTGAATAGGAATATACATTTTATTCATTATATAGAACATTTAAGCTTTTTCTCTTACATACCGATTTTTTTCCTTTTTTTTTTTTTTTTTACATTTTTACTGTTCTTTTATCGCCCTGTAATAATTGAATACAAATCATAATAATAAAGTTGCTCTACTGTTTACAATGGTGGCTCTATTTTTCCAAATTAATTCACAATTTAGTATAATTTTTTAACTAACTAACTGACCTTTGTTTGTATTTTAAGTATATTCTATTTTAATTTTGAAAGTTTCTGATGTTTTAGACTAGGGCCGCATACTGAAAAGTCAAAGTATGGGGGAGCAATATATATATATATATATATATATATATATATATATATATATATATATATATATATATACTGTACATATATATATATATATTATTTTTTTAATTGTTTTTTTTTTTTTAATCTGATATTGTGCGTCATTAATGTATTATGGATGACTAAGAATATTACTTTTATTCATTAGTTAGAAAATGTAAGCTTTTTCACTTACATACCGATTTTTTTACTGTTTTTTTTTTGTTTTTTTTTACATTTTCCCTTTTTTGTCACCATGTAATAATTAAATAAAAATCATAATATTAATAAAGTTGTTCTACTGTTTATTATGGTTGCTCTATTTTTCTAAATTAATTCACAAATTAGTATTCTTTTTTATTATTTCATTTTTTAATTAACTAAGCAAACTTTGTTTGTATTTTAAGTATATTTTATCTTAATTTTGAGAATTTCTGATGTTTTAGACCACCTTTTTCCACCAATGGTCGCATATTGGAAAGTCAAGTACAGAAAGGTCATTTTGATATTTTATTTTCTTAAAAAAAAAAATGCTAAAAACACATACTGTAATATTTAACTTTGTATTGTATGTATATATATATATATATATATATATATATATATATATATATATATATATATATATATGTATATTTAATTCAGCTTTTTTTCACTAGATTCTAATTTTTTGGCAATTTTTTGTAATATTTGTATTGTTGTTTTTTAGACGGACAAGTTATTATTTGAAAATCCACAACTTTTAGTAGGCACGTTAGGTATATTTGCACAAAGTATCGGGTCGGTATCGCAGATACCAGCCTGCATTTTACTTTAAATCAGTGGTTTGCACGTCACTTCTGAATAATACTTGTTTTCAAAATAAAATATTAATTTCTATCTTAAAAGTTTTGCAAATTTCTAAATATACGCATCTTAATTGAGGCTGTATTATCAAGTAAAATGATCTGTCCTTGCAGCTGGTTGATTTCACTAGTTTTTAGTACTTTTTCTTAAAACCTAGTCTTTTTATCTTACATTCTGACAGCTCTTTTTGCAGTGTGTGTATGAAGTTGCAGTAATGTGAGTACCTGGAGAGATGGGCATGTTGTATTTTTCAGAGTAACGCCGCCGCATGGAGCCCACGCTGTGGAGGGTGTTGGCCGTGATGACCGAGTGGGTCTGCGACATGGGCGTGTACGGTGCCGTGGGCGTGGTGGGTGTCCAGGGCACGCTCAGCGGAGGAGAGGCTTCAGGAAGGGCCGACTTGGACAATGTAACTTTGGACACCAAGTTGAGCTGCAGGGGAAAAAAAGCAAGCAAACAGACAAGATGTGAGCTCATTTAATCCTTTTTGCCAATGAACATCCTGCGGTACACCCAATGAACCAAACCTAAGTGTTAAATGTTTAGACAAACAGTCAAGAGTGCCATGACAGCCCGCCTCTATTCTTCATCCCCTCTACCTACCCGGCCCATTAACGCCTTCCTGTTTTGCTTTGTTTCATTTTTTGTCTTTGGACAACACCCGCATCCACCCTTTCACTGCCAGTGTGTTACAGTCCTAAATGGAGAGGTACGATACAGCCCAAAATCTACAGTACCGTATTTTCCGGACTATTAGCCGCTATTTTTTCCAACGCTTTGAACCCTGTGGCTTATAAATAGGTGCAGATCATTTATGGATTTGTCCTTGCTAGTGGCCACAATGTTTTGTACTCATAACATCAACAGAGACACTGAAAAGTTGTGTTATTGATTGTGCTACAGTATGGCGCCAACTTTCGGGACGAGTTTGCCCTTTGCAGGTGCTGCCTGTTTCGTGCAAGAAGTATATTCGTCCATAGAGTTTCTGCTCGAAAGTATTCATCAACATTTGTAAGTTTTACAATATAACTAAAATAATTCCAACAAACTAAACCGGGGGTTTCCAAACTTTTGGACTCGGGGGTCGCGTTGGGTTAAAAAAAATTGACCGGGGGCAGGGCTGTGTATATATACATATATATATATATATATATATATATATATATAAATATATATATATATGTATATATATATATATGTATATATACACAGCCCTGCCCCCGGTCAATTTTTATTGTTTAAAAATATATGTATATATATATATATATATATATATATATATATATATATATATATATATACGTATATATATATATATATATATATATATATATATATATATATATATATATATATTTATATATATATATATATATATATATATTTATATATATATATATATATATATATCATATTGTTTAAAAATATATGTATATATATATATATATATATATATATACGTATATATATATATATATATATATATATATATATATTTTTTTTTTAGACAATATGATTTGCCTAAGCGGCAAGGAGACCCCGACAGTAACAAGCGGTGGAAAATGGATTAGAAAAGACAGATTTAAAAAACTAATAATTAAATATAAATAAATAAACAAATAATAATAATTTAATTTGGGACTTTCCGCGGGCCGGATTTTGGACGCAGTCGGGCCGTATCCGGCCCGCGGGCCATAATTTGGGGATAACGGAACTAAACCGTCCCATGTGTGATGTCTGTAAGAAAAAGGTTTCCTAAATATTTCTAAGTGCTATCGTAACGTGATCTGAGCTAGCGTCGTTAGCATTAGCGGACATGCTAACAAGTGTCTGTGTTAGTATTATTAACTTAAAATCAAATTATTTTTGTATTGTTTCGGTTTTCGTAAATTTCACCAAAACGTCACTGTGGAGTTTTCGAGCCTGTTTAGCTGACAGGACCCACTAGCTTCCGCAGCTAGTGGGTCCATGACGATGACTTCTGTTTTGTTTTGAGCAGCCGTTTTACTGCCGTGTGACAGGCACTGTTTGGAAACAATTGAAGCATGTAAATAAATATTAACAAAAATCCTTCGTACCGTTATATACAGTATCTGCGACTTGAAGTCCGATACAGCTGTTATATGTACAGATATGTATTTTCTCCAAAATTTTTTGGGAGAGGCTTAAATACCTGTACGCTCTAGAGCTGGGAAAATACGGTATATCAAGATATACATTGCACCCTCCTGCGACGATGATATATACCTTATATCTATGTCATATATCTTAAGAGTCCTGGGTGTGGATGATTCCAAATCGATGGATAAACATCCAAATATCGCTCATGTTGAATAAAGTCATACAGAATGGAGCAAAACACAGTCAAGAAGAGAAGAGAAGACATGCTAATTAGTAAGCTTGCTTGAATCTGAAGTACCGCAGAATCTCGATTTACAAGCCCCTCATCGAACTAACTTTTCGATTTACGAACCACAGACTAAATAAAACCATGTTTTGGCGTACGAACCTTGTCTCAGTGTACAAACGTTACATCACCCCATTGTGTACCAGCTGATAGATCTCTGGTGATCATTCATTAGCTACTGTGCTACTTTGTCTGCTTTTTAAGTGTTTTTAGCCTTTGTATACAACTTTTCTAGTATTGCTAGCTCAATATGAGTCCGAAGAAAGCAATGGACAAGTAATATGTGGTTTAAACCATTCACGAAGTATCCACAGCGTTGTCGACACTGCCACCCCCTTCCCATCCATTGCACGCCAAGAAGATTCTAACTTAAAAAGGTCAAGTGGGTTAGATTTTTTTTTAAATTCCTAATCATTGTAGCGATCTGTAAAAGTTTCAATCAATCAATCAATCAATCAGTGTACAACAGAGCTTGTGACAGTGTGTGCGTGTCAGCAGGGCAGCTGCATAGGAGGACAGTTTAACTGGTTGTTGTTTTGACTTTGAATAGTAATCATAATCAAAACTAAACGTCTGCTTCTGAGTATTGGAAGATGGTTCTGCAATATGACTGAATACTAGTCTGAGGTCCGTGTCCACGGCAGAGGTAAGTGATAATGGCTACTAGGGTAAACTAATTATGACAAGTGCTCCAAAAGGTATAGCGTGGTTTTAAGCAGCTGGAGGGCACATGTGCCGGGCATCCATCCTACAGCAGTAGTCAAGTGGAAAATGTGAGCACGGCCATTGCTGCAGCTAATAATTGGCAGGGAAACTTACACCACATGTACATAACCCCTTCAAATTGGTGTAATTGCTCATTTATGAAAATAGACCTATTTCCAAATCAAACACGGATATCTGCAAGAATGAAAAAATAAATAAATAATAATAATATATATTTATATATTTATATATATATATGGATATATATATATATATATATATATATATATATATATATATATATATATATATATAAAACTAAATACATATATATATATATATATATATATATATATATATACTAATAAAGAGATGTTTCAACTTTTTTGCGTTGATAAAAGCTAAGCAAGCATGCAAAATGCCTGATGGAACACAAGAGGTTTGAAACAGGATTTTTTTTATCTTTTTTTTTTTTTTTTAAATCATAAATGAATGCAAATTGCATTCACAATAAAACAACTACAACATAACGATATTTTATTATATGTATTACATATTTTAGACTATATTATTTTAATAAAAAAATGTTCATGGCTTTGCAGTAAGAGGTTTAAAACAGGAATTTTTACACGTTTATTAATTTAATAATGTTTTTCTTTTTTTAATCATAAATGAATGCCGATTGCATTCACAATAAAAACAACAACATAATATTTTATTATAAAAAATATTTTACATTTTTTTATCATATAAATTACATATTTAATACTTATTTTCTCAACAAATATGTCAATACAGCAGCTTTACAATAAAAGGTTTAAAACAGCAATTCTAACACATTTATTTGTATTTTTTTTCCATAAATGAATGCAAATTGCATTCACAATAAAAACAACTCTAAATATAGCTATAATCTATTGTATATATTATATATTTAATACTTATGCCTAATAATTATTTTATCCAAAAATATGTTAATGGATTTAAAGTGAGAGGTTTAAAACAAGAATTTCTACACACTTATTTATTTAAATGTAAAAAATGTAAAAAATTACTATGTCTTATTATTCATGTTATATATTTAATATTATATTATTTACTCAACAAATATGTTAATACAGTAGCGTTACAATAAAAGGTTTAAAACTGGAATTTTAACACATTTATTTGTATTTTTAAAAATATTTTTTATCATAAATGAATGCAAATTGCATTGACAATAATAAAAAAAACTATAAATATAGCTATATTTTAATATATGTATCATATATTTAATACTTATGCCTAATAATTATTGTATCTATTTTATTTTATGTTAATGGCTTTAAAGTAAGAGGTTTAAAACAATAATTTCTAATTTTCTACACATTTATTTTTAAACATTTAAAAAATATATATCTAAAAATGTATTATTATTTATGTTATATATTTAATACTATATTATTGGATCAAAAATATGTTTATGGCTTAATAGTAAGTGGCTCAAAAAAGGGATTTTTCAATTAAATAGTTTAGGTTTTGTTTTATCTTTAATGAATGTGAATTGCATAACTAAATGTTATTACACATGTAACATTTAATACTATATTATTTTTATTAAAATATGTTTATGATTGTACAATAAGGTTAACATATTTTATTTTTAAATTATTTTCTTTTTTTATTATGAATTAACCCAAATTGCATTCACAATAAAAAAAAAACTAGAGCTAGTTTTTGTTTAAGTATATATGTATAAATGTACATTAATGTTAATTATTCCATATTATGTATTAAAAATAATATGTGGGAATGCAGGCGCAAAAAGGAGTGTTATTGTGAATCATGCAGCAAATAAATCACACTTTGGACACAACGCTATCACTGTAACGCTGAGCTGTGGTGTTGACTTCTCTTTGTGAGGATTAGCAGGCTTTGTTTCCCCGTTTCATCCATATTCCCTGGCCATAAACACGGCGAGAGGGTGCAACAATAGTCCAGACAGGCTGGTAATAGCCTGGCCTTTGTTTGTCTCCCCCATTTGGACTCACTCCAGCGCCCAGACAAAATGAGACTTCAGACTGAAATTAATTAAATGGTAATTGGTGATCTAATTATACTGGCTTTGACTCGGCGAGCTGCTAAAGAAAATAAACAAAAAGTCCCTCCTCAATTATGTATGGCGTAAAAGGTCAGATTTCTGACAAGAATGCTTAGTGACACGAGCACGTGCGCGCACACACACTCGCACATTAATAATGCGTCACATTTGCTCGGAGGCCGCTACACCTCATCCATCTTGTAAGGATAAAATGAACGCTATTCACTGGATGTTCCAGATGCACCCTATCAGTTTGCTTTAATTATAAGTGAACACAAGCGGCTGCTTTCTTGTGGCAGCTGCATGCAACAACTAGTGTTGTAACTAGAGAGGCCGATAAATGCTTTAAAATGTAATATTGGAAATTATCGGTATCGTTTTTTTATTATCGGTATCGTCTTTTATTTTTTTATTTTTTTATTAAATCAACATAAAAAACACAAGATACACTTACAATTAGTGCACCAACCCAAAAAAAAACTCCCTCCCCCATTTACACTCATTCACACAAAAGGGTTGTTTCTTTCTGTTATTAATATTCTCGTTCCTACATTATATATCAATACAGTCTGCAAGGGATACAGTCCGTAAGCACACATGATTGTGTGGGGGGGGGTAGGATGTAGCGGGGGTGTATATTGTAGCGTCCCGGAAGAGTTAGTGCTGCAAGGGCTTCTGGGTATTTGTTCTGTTGTGTTTATGTTGTGTTACGGGAGCGGACGTTCTCCCGAAATGTGTTTGTCATTCTTGCTTGGTGTGGGTTCACAGTGTGGCGCATATTTGTAACAGTGTTAAAGTCGTTTATACGGCCACCCTCAGTGTGACCTGTATGGCTGTTGACCAAGTATGGTTTGCATTCACTTGTGTGTGTGAAAAAGCCGTAGATATTATGTGACTGGTGCCGGCACGCAAAGGCAGTGCTTTTAAGGTTTATTGGCGCTCTGTACTTCTCCCTACGTCCGTGTACACAGCGGTGTTTTAAAAAGTCATACATTTTACTTTTTGAAACCGATACCGATAATTTCTGATATTACATTTTAAAGCATTTAGCGGACGATATTATCGGACATCCCTAGTAAGAATCGTACCGGTATCGCACCAAAAATGATTAATTAGTATCGCGGTACTATACTAATATACCATACAACCCTAGCAACAACAAAGAGACATGCTCTCACCAGGACACGTCGTTGCATCACATGTACTTTTAGGGACCACTATATCTTTCACATTAGGAACTTTTTGAATAAAAATCCCACTTCATCCCCTTAAAGTGGAGTTCTGACACAGGCCCCAGTGAGAGAGCGGAGGTAGCGAGCTCAAAAGATGCTATCTGCCACCTCAACCGCTTTTAATATACAAATGTCTTGGTGTCAGAGCCCACTTTTTTTGGCACTCTAATCTACAGGATCAGCGAGTGACACAAGGACGGCTCTAACAGACGGGCTTTTGTTGTCTCCGGGCACTCTTGTGTTGACTGCTACTGTAGAGACGAGACGCACATGTAGCCCGTCGCACATCAATAGGCGTCTGTAAATAAATGATCCAAGCTGCGCGGAGTGATGCGAGCTGGGGTCCCCTGCTCGTCTATTGTGCATTTATGTGTGTGGGATTTTTGCATTCATGCCTTGCAGCGGTATGATCTTTGGCTCGTGCGGTGACAGAAGTGTCACTCACATGGATAAAGGGTCCCTTTTAGGGTTGTACGGTATACCGGTATTAGTATAGCACCGCGATACTAATGAATCATTTTTGGTACTATACCGCCTCTGATAGGTACCAGTCCGCCCCCCAAATGCCATGGGTGGATCTTCACCTGACATCCACTGTAATGATACCAAGTACAAGAGCGTATCTAGTCGATACTACTATGATTACGTCGATATTTTTTTGCATCACAGCATCTTCTTTTGTTTTTTTAAACATTTATATTATCCAATCCAATCCACTTTATTTATATAGCACATTTAAACAACAAAAATGTTTCCAAAGTGCTGCACAAAAATATTAAAAACAAGATTCAAGTACTATCCTTAGCTCCACCAATGACTGAATAAAAACAAAATAACTACATTTAAAAACAATATAAAATAAATATGATTAAAAACGATTTTAAAGGGGAACATTATCACCAGACCTATGTAAGCGTCAATATATACCTTGATGTTGCAGAAAAAAGACCATATATTTTTTTAACCGATTTCCGAACTCTAAATGGGTGAATTTTGGCGAATTAAACGCCTTTCTAGTATTCGCTCTTGGAATCGGGAAGCAATCCGCCATTTTCTCAAACACCGAGTCAAATCAGCTCTGTTATCTTCCGTTTTTTCGACTGTTTTACGTACCTTGGAGACATCATGCCTCGTCGGTGTGTTGTCGGAGGGTGTAACAACACGAACAGGGACGGATTCAAGTTGCACCAGTGGCCCAAAGATGCGAAAGTGGCAAGAAATTGGACGTTTGTTCCGCACACTTTACCGACGAAAGCTATGCTACGACAGAAATGGCAAGAATGTGTGGATATCCTGCGACACTCAAAGCAGATGCATTTCCAACGATAAAGTCAAAGAAATCTGCCGCCAGACCCCCATTGAATCTGCCGGAGTGTGTGAGCAATTCAGGGACAAAGGACCTCGGTAGCACGGCAAGCGATGGCGGCAGTTTGTTCCCGCAGACGAGCGAGCTAAACCCCCTGGATGTCTTGGCTCACACCGTCCCTTATGCCACCGAAGATGATCAAGAGAAGAATATCGACCCCAGCTTCCCTGGCCTGCTGACATGAGGGTATGTCTACAGAATATATTACTTGATGAAAACTGGGCTGTCTGCACTCTCAAAGTGCATGTTGTTGCCAAATGTATTTCATATGCTGTAAACCTAGTTCATAGTTGTTAGTTTCCTTTAATGCCAAACAAACACATACCAATCGTTGGTTAGAAGGCGATCGCCGAATTCGTCCTCGCTTTCTCCCGTGTCGCTGGCTGTCGTGTCGTTTTCGTCGGTTTCGCTTACATACAGTTCAAACCGATATGGCTCAATAGCTTCAGTTTCTTCTTCCATTTCGTTTTCGCTACCTGCCTCCACACTACAACCATCCGTTTCAATACATGCGTAATCTGTTGAATCGCTTAAGCCGCTGAAATCCGAGTCTGAATCCGAGCTAATGTCGCTATAGCTTGCTGTTCTTTCCGCCATGTTTGTTTGTGTTGGCTTCACTATGTGACGTCACAGGAAAATGGACGGGTGTATATAACGATGGTTAAAATCAGGCACTTTGAAGCTTTTTTTAGGGATATTGCGGGATGGGTAAAATTGAAAAAAACTTTGAAAAATAAAATAAGCCACTGGGAACTGATTTTTAATGGTTTATAACCCTTCTGAAATTGTGATAATGTTCCCCTTTAAAAGGGAAAAACCAATTAAAACAATGAATAGAAATAAAAATAAAAAAACACATTATGTTTATAAACTCAGGAAATATGTCCCTGGACACATGAGGACTTTGAATAAGGCCAATGTATGATCTTGTAACGACTTGGTATCGGATTGATACCCAAATTTGTGGTATCATCCAAAACTAATGTAAAGCATCCAAACAACAGAAGAATAAGTGATTATTACATTTTAACAGAAGTGTAGATATAACATGTTAAAAGAGAAAGTAAGCAGAGATTAACAGTAAATGAACAAGTAGATGAATGATTCATTTTCTACCACTTGTCCTTAATAATTTTGACAAAATAATAGAATGATAAATGACACAATATGCTACTGCACATGTCAGCAGCTAAATTAGGAGCCTTTGTTTGCTTATTTACTACCGTATTTTTCGGAGTATAAGTCGCTCCGGAGTACAAGTCGCACCGGCCGAAAATGCATAATAAAGAAGGAAAAAAACATATATAAGTCGCACTGGAGTATAAGTCGCATTTTGTGGGGGAAATTTATTTGATAAAACCCAACACCAAGAATAGACATTTGCAAGGCAATTTAAAATAAAGAATAGTGAACAACAGGCTGAATAAGTGTACGTTATATGAGGCATAAATAACCAACTGAGAACGTGCCTGGTATGTTAACGTAACATATTATGGTAAGAGTCATTCAAATAACTATAACATATAGAACATGCTATACGTTTACCAAACAATCTGTCACTCCTAATCGCTAAATCCCATGAAATCTTATACGTCTAGTCTCTTACGTGAATGAGCTAAATAATATTATTTGATATTTTACGCTAATGTGTTAATAATTTCACACATAAGTCGCTCCTGAGTATAAGTCGCACCCCCGGCCAAACTATGAACAAAACTGCGACTTATAGTCCGAAAAATACGGTATTAGTAAATGAGCCTGCCAAAAAAATACATAATAATTAGATAAATTCCAAACATTTTTCGTTAAGTAAAAAATGAATACACATATTTCCATCAATTTACAGTACTGTATATGTAAACAAATTTAATAATCACCGTTTGAGTGGTGGACATCTTCGGTTAACCTTATTACACATTTGATCGTTCGTAGCGTGCAACATGGACGTCAAATGACAAAATACAAAAAATACGTACATGGATTAGCACTTCACAGGGCTTCAAGACGAGCCGCTGTTGCGTTTCTGCACTGTGAAAGTGCTTAATTTGAAATACAGCGTTTGATTGATTGATTGAAACTTTTATTAGTAGATTGCACAGTACAGTACATATTCCGTACAATTGACCACTAAATGGTAACACCCGAATAAGTTTTTCAACTTGTTTAAATCGGGGTCCATGTTAATCAATTCATCGTAGCCTGCTTTTATGTGTTATAATGTTAATATGGCTGACAATCGCCTTCATTTTATTCGTTGAAGCCAAAATTGTGATAAAGGCTTGATTAATGCCATATCTTGAGTTGTAGTTTCAGATTCTACTAAAGACAAATAGGGTTGAAAACGTACTTTTAATCTTAATTCAAACCATTTTATATATAGCTACATTTTTTCTAATGCAAAGGTGTCAAACTCATTTTTAGATCGGGGGCCACATGGAGAAAAATCTACTCCAAAGTGGGCAGGACTGGTAAAATCACACCACGATAACTTAAAAATAAAGACAACTTCAGATTGTTTTCTTTGTTTAAAAATAGAACAAGCACATTTTGAAAATGTACAAATCATAATGTTTTTTTGTTTTTTTTTAACACTTGCATGTTGCGGTTAATAGTATTCTACCTTTATTTGTCGATATTTATACTTTCTGGATAAATTATGTGACAATTTTCATCAGTCAATTCAATCTATCAAGATAAAAAAATTATATCAAAATCTATGGAGACCCTAAAGGGACATGGGGGAATTTTTATTTTTTTATAATAATAATTTTATTTATTTATTTTTATTTTTTTAAGACTTGTATCTCGTGCGAGAGAAACTTTTTATAAAGTTATAAAAAAAAAATTAAAGAAAATGTATAATTTTTATTTTTATTTTTTTTTAGACATGTATCTCGTGCGTACGAGATACATGTCTAAAAAAAAAGAAATGTATAATTTTTTTTAATTCTTTTTTTATAACTTTATAACAAGTTTCTCATGCGCACGAGAAACGTTTTATAAAGTTATAAAAAACAAAATTTAAAAAAATTATACATTTCTTTTTTTTTTTAGACATGTATCTCGTACGCACGAGATACATGTCTAAAAAATAAATAAATAAATAAAAAACAATTATAAAAAAAAAAAAATCCCCCATGTCCCTTTAGGGGCTCCGTAAAAATCAAATTACAGGATGTTATTTATGTAGTTTGTTCATTTTCCTTGACTGGTGCACTAACATCATGTGGTTTATTATTTTTTTTAGCATCAGCTACATCATCTACAAAGATACAAATAATTGCTACTGCGACATCTAGTGGACACATTTAGAACAGCAGTTTCTTTCATTCAAAAAATGTCGGCTCATTTTTATATTTAGCAAACTCATCCCGCGGGCCGGATAAAACCTGTTCTAATGACAGTATTTTATTTTATTTTATTTTTTTACATGTGCACCATTAAAGTACCAGTTTTTTTTGTTTGTTTTTTGGGGGGGCGGGTTTAATTTACAGTATAGTCTAATTAATCAAATTTTTCAACATATCATCAATCATTTTAATGATATTTTTGTAATATTTACCATAATACATAGGAGTCAACCTAATAACACAATACAGTTTGTGCTTTAAGATGCACTAGTAATAATACTGTGATACTTCAATGACAGTATTTGTAAACAAGACCGTATATTATCTGGTTTTAATAACTGTTTACTTTCACCCTTTCCCAGACTTGTGCTCCCGAGATGAAGCTGCTCCAAAGTGTGTATCCACTTTATCTCTGACACCAAATTGAATCTGGGATGTCAGCAGATGTGGCCCCGATGAGGTTTACTGGCGTCCCGGGAGACAACAGCTGTTTTTATTTAGCAGATACAATACGAAGATGGAGGGACAGATTAATGGATACACGCGTGCCAATTAAGACAAACAAAAGAACCGGGGGGAGCGGGGGGTGGGCAGAAGAGAGACTTATGATGGGCTCGCTCACCGGTTGCGGCGTGGCTTTGGGCTCTGTGGATTTGACATGAAGATGCGTCATCATCGCTTGCAGACGCTCTTTGTCTTTCGCTAGCTGTAGGGGAGGAGAACGTATGATATCATTTTATTGGATGAGCACGTACACACATTTCAATTCAGAATTTTACATTGAATTTTTCATTATTATTATTATTATTATTATTATTATCTACATGGGCAAATATTATTGTTGATGTAGATTATTTTAACAAAAGACAAGTGTGGGATATTTCTCTTGTTGCTTTCACTTTAATAAATATTTCAAAAATATTTAGTGTTTGACAAGGAGGGGATGGAAAGAAGTAGAAAGAAGACAGACGGGACAACAACAACAACAACAACAGAGCGACAAATATAATACCAGTATTTATAAAAAACTAATTAGTGAAGTCAACAGTAATAGTACAGTATTGACACTGATCATTAATAAATACAATTATAACATCAATAGTAAAAATATTAACAGATAATAATAATATCTACCTCTATTATCACCATTACTATCAACTCAAATATAGCAATACATACAATAGAAAAATAAGCAGATTATAAAAAAAACTGTGGCTATGAGAGAACTATATTAACTGATAATGAACAAGTAGCTTCCATTTAAAATATAAAAAAATATGTATTAAATCTGATTTTAAATTGTATATCATATAAAATATTAATATGTATTTAATATTATAATTCATAAATATTCTATTAAATAAATATGTTTAATTATATAACTATTTATAAATACATTTTTATATGACTAACACTGATTAACACTAACAATGAATATTATTACATATTATTTACAGTAAATATTGTATTAATTAATTATATTTCTATGTTTAATTATAAAAGTAATTCATTATAATTAATTACACATTATATTTATACATGTTTGATATAACTGACACTGATTAATACTAAAAATAAACTTTATTATTATACATATTATCTATAGTAAATAATGATATGAATTAATTATATTTTTATGTTTAATTATACATTATTCAATTATAATTCATTATTACA
>NC_084575.2:24378066-24425566 GCF_033978685.3 Nerophis lumbriciformis
ATTGTTTGTTTTGTTTTTGTGCACCCTTGTTTGTTTTAGTTACCATGGTTACTTAAACAAACAAGGGTGCACAAAAACAGGAACTAGTGGAGTCCAAAACTAACAGAACATAACAAAACATGATACGGACCACGATCATGACACAGCGGGAGACAGCGTGCAGGTAAAAAGGTGCTTAAACCAAAAATAAACAAAAGGTGAGTGCCCCTAAGAAAAGGCATTGACGCTTAGGGAAGGCTATGCAGGACGAAACTAAAACTGAACTGGCTATAAAGCAAACAAAAACAGAATGCTGGACGACAGCAAAGACTTACTGTGAAGCAAAGACGGCGTCCACAATGTACATCCGAACACAACTGAAATATTCTTGATTGATAAAACAAAGTAGGTGCGGGAAATATCGCTAGTTCCTGTTTTTGTGCACCCTTGTTTGTTTTGTTTTTGTGCACCCTTGTTTGTTTTAGTTACCATGGTTACTTACACAATCAAGGGTGCACAAAAACAGGAACTAGTGGAGTCCAAAACTAACAGAACATAACAAAACATGATCCGGACCACGGATCATGACACGCTGTTTCCGACATCTACAAAGCAATTAGCTACCGGCTGCCACCTACTGATATGGGAGACTATTACACGGTTACTCTGCCGAGCTCTAGACAGCACCGACACTCAACAACAACACATCATTTGCAGACTATATAGACTAGTTTGCAAAAAATATTGGTAACGCTTTAGTATGGGGAACGCATATTCACCATTAATTAGTTGCTTATTAAAAAGCAAATTAGAAACATATTGATATTAATTAGTCATTATTAAGTACTTATGAATGCCTTATTCCGCATGGCCTTATTATACAACCAGTAAGCCATTAACTAAGAGTCTTCCCTTCATAACCTCAGAATTATTGCTTATTAGTAACCCTAACCTACTCAGTGGCCTAGTGATGGGTAGGTTGTGAGTTCAAACCCTGGCCGAGTCATACGAAAGACTATAAAAAAATGGGACCCATTACCTCCCTGCTTGGCACTCAGCATCAAGGGTTGGAATTGGGGGTCAAATCACCAAAATGATTCCCGGGCGCGGCCACCGCCGCTGCTCACTGCTCCCCTCACCCCCCAGGGGGTGAACAAGGGGATGGGTCGAATGCAGAGGACAAATTTCAACCCTACCTCGTGTGTGTGTGACAATCATTAACTTAATTTAACTTTAACTAACCCTAAACCTAAACCTAAGCCAAACCCTAACCCTAACCCTTTTATGTTCCCCTAGTGTCCAAATAACTCTAAGTTAAGTCTTTGTTACTTTAATAAGCAACTAATTAATGGTGACTATGTTCCCCATACTAAAGTGTTACCAACATATTTTTAACCCAAATAGGTGAAATTAGATAATCTCCCACGGCACACCAGACTGTATCTTACGGCATACTAGTGTGCCGCGGCACAGTTGTTGAAAAACAGTTTTTTTTTAATATGTGTATATATATATATATATATATATATATATATATATACGCATGTATGTATGTGTAAATATGTATGTATGTATTGCATTTTGCATTAGACACCACCAAGTCTATATATATATATATATATATATTAGAGATGTCCGATAATATCGGCCTGCCGATATTTTCGGCCGATAAATGCGTTAAAATGTAATATCGGAAATTATCGGTATCGTTTTTTTTATTATCAGTACCGTTTTTATTTTATTTTATTTTTTTATTTTTTTTAAATTAAATCAACATAAAAAACTAGTGCACCAACCCAAAAAACCTCCCTCGCCCATTTACACTCATTCACACAAAAGGGTTGTTTCTTTCTGTTATGTATATGTATATGTATATATATATATATATGTATGTATGTATTTATTGCATTTTGCATTAGACACCACACAAGTCTTTCAATTCAAATCTATAGTTTTCTGTGGCATGTATCTTATTACAGCCAATATAATAGTAAACTGCCCTGTGTTGAGATGGCGACTTGTCCAGGGTGTACACCCGCTGAGATAGGCTCCAGCGAACCCAAAAGGGACAAGCGGTAGAAAATGGATGGATGGATGGATAATAGCAAACCATTGATTACTTTTCAGCAATATATGCACAATACTTGATATCCTGTCAAGTGCTGTGGTTTTGGACGGCTGTCAGAAGCAGCACTAGAGGGCACTGCGGTGTTTCACTGGTTCTGACCCTTGCTGGCACACACAAGATTGGGTGAAAAAAAACACCCCCTGACCATTGGACCCCAAAACAGGAACAGGGATTTTGTGCTTTGTGTTTATCAAGACAGCTGAACGAGAGGTATGCGATGTTTTCTTTGAAAGGCAAAATAAATACACACGGTTTAAATCAACATGTCAGTCCTGTGTTGGTTGTTACTGTTGGCACATTGCAGCTCCAATCTGGTTGACGTTACCTTCCTTTTTGTCTGCCACGCAGCGTGTGTTCTGCTGACTCCACACTCGGAGACACCTCACGGTTCCAACATTTCTTACGTCCTTCGGAGGCTTCGGCAAAAAGCATTTTTTTAAGCGCACTAAAATACGTTCTTTTGTTATTGTTTTTGATTCTTTTCAGAGGCCCGCCGTATCAGTTGCTGGGCTTCATGTGGAAGTGCTTAAGGCTCGGAGAGTTAACGCCTTGGTGAGCGCCTCGCACACTGGCCTACTGTTAGACAAAAGCGGCTTTGTCGAGACTCTCCTTCGGTGTTTTCTTAACATGTTCCGAGCAGTTTGAGCAGGCAACTAAAGTAAACAAGATGTTGCCGTGATAAAACCACTTGTGAAAACAAAAGCAGAGTGCACTTGCAGACGGGTTTCGGGGAAAAGCTCTACTGTGCGTACAGAGTTGGATTCCCTTTTCTTCTATAAACAAAAGAACGTCACGATACAATAAGGAGTGACTTTACGCATTTTGGGGATATGATGCATTTCATCATATGTCCTTATAATGTTGGATACTTGTGTTAAATCATAGGGTTCATGCATTGTGGTGTAAGCTTGCATGCAGTGTTGGATGCCTCTGTTCAGGGGGTTTTTGCAACTGGCAACGTCATGACGTCACCGCAACGTTATGGGCCTGATCTACTAAGGCAGGGGTGTCAAACTATCTATCTATCTATCTATATTTCTATATACATATACATATATATATACACATACTTGCCAACCCTCCCGAATTTTCCGGGAGACTCCCGAAATTCAGCGCCTCTCCCAAAAACCTCCCGGGACAAATATTCTCCCGAAAATCTACCGATTTTCAGCCGGAGCTGGAGGCCACGCCCCCTCCAGCTCCATGCGGACTTGAATGAGGACATCCTTTTTTCTTTCACGAGGGAGGACAACAGGTTGACAAGAACTAAATCATCCAGACACGAGATAAATTGTATTATTATGTTTATCTTACCTAAAAATAAATATATTTATTAATTAAAAAATAATAATAATAAAATAAATTTTTACTATATTTTGCTAAAAACATCAAAATTAATTGTATTTGTATTTGTATTTTTTCTGACTCCTTATTACATCCAGGCATTAGAATTATACATTAAAATAAACATATTTGAAATAATTAATTTTAAATTATCATAATAATTCATTTAAAATGACCATATTTAATTATTAAAATAATTGCTTGTTTATCAACAACTTTAGCATTTTATTCATTACATTTTGAAGCTCTCAGAAGCTAAGTTATGTTATATTCCTTAATATTTATTTATGCAAGTTTGAAGTATCAATTATCTAAACACAGTTTTATTTGCATATTTTCAGGATATATATATATATATATATATATATATATATATATATATATATATATATATATATATATTTATTTATATATATATATATATATATATATATATATATATATATATATATATATATATATATATATAAAAAATATATATATATATATATATATATATATATATATATAAAAAATATATATATATATATATATGTATGAAATACTTGACTTGGTGAATTCTAGCTGTTAATATCTCCCAACCACGTCCTGCCCCACCCCCGACCACGCCCCCACCCTCCACCTCCCGAAATCGGAGGTCTCAAGGTTGGCAAGTATGATATATACATATATATATATATATATATATATATATATATATATATATATATATATATATATATATATATATATATATACATATATATATATATATATATATATATATATATATACACACACATATATATAGTCGAGGTTACTGTGGTTTATCTGTTACATAGTGCTCAATACCTAGGTAGAGCGGGATATACGTTAGGTCAGGAAAAAACACAGAGGCTATTCCATCCCTACAAGTCTGTTTCGCAGGTTTCCCTGCTCTTCAGGGGTTTTACCCCCTGAAAACCCCCTGAAAAGCAGGAAAACCTGTGGAACAGGCTTTTAGGGATGAAATAGTGTTGTATTTATCAACAGATCTCCTATATGGAAAAAAAAACAACTTCCAGTGCATGCTCTCAGTTCGGTTCAGCATCTTCTAGGGGGCAAATTCAAAGTGTGTTCCACTGCAGAACTGCTTCTAAAATGCCCACAAAAAGTCTGCAGCATGTTTCAAAACATAGCAAAACACCACAAATAGGAAGGAGCATGATAACATGCATGTTGAAGGAAATGAGTCTCTCCATGCTGAAAGCCGCATAGTACACACAAAAACTTCATTTAAATTAGAGATGTCCGATAATGTCTTTTTTTGCCGATATCCGATATTGTCCGACTCTTAATTACCGATTCCGATATCAACCGATACCGATATATACAGTCGTGGAATTAACACATTATTACGCCTAATTTTGTTGTGATGCCCCGCTGGATGCATTAAACAATGCAACAAGGGTGTATATTGTAGCGTCCCGGAAGAGATACTGCCGCAAGGGGTTCTGGGTATTTGTTCTGTTGTGTGTATGTTGTGTTACGGTGCGGATGTTCTCCCGAAATGTGTTTGTCATTCTTATTTGGAGTGGGTTCACAGTGTGGCGCATATTTGTCACAGTGTTAAAGTTGTTTATACAGCCACCTTCAGTGTGACCTGTATGGCTGTTGACCTTGCATTCGCTTGTGTGTGTGTGAAAAGCCGTAGATATTATGTGATTGGGCCGGCACGCATAGGCAGTGTCTTTAAGGTTTATTGGCGCTCTGTACTTCTCCCTACGTCCGTGTACACAGCGGAGTTTAAAAAGTCATAAATTGTACTTTTTGAAACCGATACCGATAATTTCCGATATTACATTTTAAAGCATTTATCGGCCGATAATATCGGCGCCCGATATTATCGGACATCCATCCATCCATTTTCTACCGCTTATTCCCTTTGGGGTCGCGGGGGGCGCTGGAGCCTATCTCAGCTACAATCGGGCGGAAGGCGGGGTACACCCTGGACAAGTCGCCACCTCATCGGACATCTCTAATTTAAATAGATCGGTCTGCACCAGTTATCAATTACAGTCTTAGTAGATCACAACATTTATGTCACTGTAACAAGCAGTGACATAAATGTTGCTGAAATCAGCTTTTTTTTTTAATGCAGCTCTGAATCGATCTGCGCCGTGTGCAGGTGTACCAAATGTTGTGACCGGGTGAATCTATATACTGTTTAACAAGTTTACTTTTGACCGTGTCTGGGGAAAAAAATAGCTGTGGAAACTTCAAGATATATATTTAAAACAGTGTTTCAAAAGATACATTCGGAAACTTTTTGGAGAGGGTCGGGCGTTGTTTCGGACGGATAATAAATGTGATTGTGGAGCAAAATGTACACTATAATGTATAACGAAGCATACCCTCTAGATCATGGGTGTCAAACTCTGGCCCGCGGGCCAAATTTGGCCCTTGAGGCGATATCAAATTAGCATTAGAGCTGGCCTGCCGCTGTATAACACCGCTAATACTCATACTTGCCAACCCTCCCGAGAGACTCCCGAATTTCAGTGCCCCTTCCGAAAAATCTCCCAGGGCAACCATTCTCCCGAATTTCTCCCGATTTCCATCCGGACAACATTATTGGGGGCGTGCCTTAAAGGAACTGCCTTCAACGTCCTCTACAACCTCCACAAACAGCGTGCCGGCCCAGTCACATAATATATGCGGCTTTTACACACACATAAGTGATGGTGGCCGTATAAACAACTTTAACACTGTTACACATATGCGCCAAAACTGTGAACCCACACCAAACAAGGATGACAAACACATTTCAGGAGAACATCCGCACCGTAACACAACATAAACACAACAGAACAAATACCCAGAAGCTCTTGCAGCACTAACTCTTCCGGGACGCTACAATATACACCCCCTGCTACCACCAAACCCCGCCCCCCCACCCCAAGGTAATTTTGATATTTACCTCAGAAGGCTGCAAATAGAAAAGAGGCATTCAATTTTTTATTTAAATTTTATATAATATACCATTTATGTTTTTTCGTTTGTTTTTTGAACGTTGATTTTGCACTATTTAGTTGTATAAGCGTTGCTTGTTCCATATTCAGTGTTAAAGCAAATCAGTGTAGCAAACTGAGCAATAAATAACGTTTCTTCATGCACTTTCTCTTGCTACTTCAAAGCTTGAATGTTTGATTCATTCATTATTATTTTATTTTAAAATTTATTATTAGCCTGTGGAAAAAGTTTATTTTGATATTTACCTGCAAATATAAAAGAGGCATTCAATTTTTATTTAAATTTTATTTGATATGCCATTGATATTTTTTTATTATTATTATTATTATTTGAAACTCGATTTTGCATGTCACTATAAAGTTATATAAGCCTTGCTTGTTCAATATTCAATGCAAAACTTGTTTGGGTCCCTATTAAAAGTTTAATTTGTTGAACCTTGGCCCACGGCTTTGTTCAGTTTTAAATTTTGGCCCACTCTGTATTTGAGTTTGACACTCCTGCTCTAGATAAAGAGGACATGTTTTAAATGTAGACTCAAATCATCATGGGTCCCCTTTTATTATTATCAAATGGAAACGCAAGCCTGTGTGTTTTCATGAACAACTACACTGCACACTTTCAGAGGTGCGGATTTATGTCAACTAAAGGGATTTGAAATATTGACAAAGCGTCAGAACCTCCGGCGGTCTCTGAGGCTGTCCTGTGCGACACCTTTCCGCCTGTTGAGACACTGAGCCAACGCTTGTTTTCGGATAATGGAATTGTGTCATATCTTGTTTAAAGTGAGACTAATCCGGGGTGACAGTGAGCCATTGATCTGCTGCCACCACGCAGATGTTTTCATCCCCGCCGTAACCATGGCGCTGGATTAACATGAACGCGCCGCACACCGGGTTGATAAGTAATAACCCGCGGTTTGAGAAAAGGGATCGTGGTGTAAAACAACAACAGTCTACGCGTAGCTCGGGGGGTCTGCAACCCGCGGATTCCTTCGCAGATATATATATATTTTTTACCATTGGACTACACTGCAAAAGGTCATTGTTCAAAAACAAGAAAAAAAAATACAAAAATAGGGGTATTTTATTTGAATTAAGCAAAATTATCTGCCAATAGAACAAGAAAATTTGGCTTGTCAAGACTTTCTAAAACAAGTAAAATTAGCTAACCTCAATGAACCCAAAAATACCTTAAAATATGTACGTTGTCACTATAACAAGTGCACTTTTCTTGGTAGAAATTTTTTTTTAGACATTTTTGCTGATATGTTGAAAAATATTCTTAAATGAAGTAAATGCTGGTGCCATTATCTTGACATAATGATATGCGCTCGGCGTTACATTTCTTGAAACCAGCAAACTTATACTAAAAACTAATTTATTGTTCTTAATGGAAAGGCAACAAGGCAACCGCTTGTTACTCTCGGGGTCTCCTCGCCGCTCAGGCAAATCATATGGTCTAAAAATGCATTTTTCCATGGATAACATGACATCATCGCGCCAAGTGCGTGCTCTTTCAGTCAATTAGTGCGCATATATACAGCCCGGCCCCCGGACCAAATTTTTTTAATTGTAATTTTGAAGAATTTATGTGAATGCGCATTAACTATTTCTGTTCAAAATTGTTAGAAATGTCAAATGTTTAAATATTAACTGTCAGTTTACTGTACTGTGCCAACTGTACTACTATATGAGTACGTATTTTCAATTGTTTCATTGAAAATAAAACAGCAAAGTCCATTTGGTTGTTATCTGTTTTAATTATGAGACACAATTGTGTCAGAGTCATGATTTTTTTTTTTCATGCTTGAAATAAGAAATGATTACTTTAAAAAAGTAGTTTTATACTTGTGAGTGTTGATGACACAGCTTTGCAACAGTTGATATTCTGGTTTCAAGCATGTTTTACTCAATATAGGTCATAAAATCTCAGCTACAAGCTGTAATATCTTACTGAGATCATTTAGGACCAAAACCCTTAAAACAAGTAAAACACTTTAACATAAAATCTTTGCAAATAATTGCTATTGCGACATCCAGTGGACACATTTAGAACAGCTGTGTCTTTCACTCAAAAATTTCCGGTTAATTTTTATACTTAGCAAACTCATCCCGCGGGCCGGATAAAACCTGTTCACGGGCCTGATCCGGCCCTCGGGCCCTACGTTTGACACCCCTGATCTACAAACCCCGTTTCCATGAGTTGGGAAATTGTGTTAGATGTAAATATAAACGGAATACAAAGATTTGCAAATCCTTTTCAACCCATATTCAATTGAATGCACTCTTTTACTATGAAGCCACGTTGATGTAACACGAAATAAGCAGGGGCGTCCATGGTAACGTTGCTTGGATGGCAACATATGTTGCTCCAAAACCTGTATGTACCTTTCAGTATTAATGGCGCCTTCACAGATGTGTAAGTTACCCATGTCTTGGGCACTGATACACCCCCATACCATCACAGATGCTGGCTTTTCAACTTTGCGCCTATAACAATCCGGATTTTTCTTTTCCTCTTTGGTCCGGAGGACACGACATCCACAGTTTCCAAAAACAATTTGAAATGTGGACTCATCAGACCACAGAACACTTTTCCACTTTGTATCAGTCCATCTTCGATGAGCTCAGGCCCAGCGAAGCCGACGGCGTTTCTGGGTGTTGTTGATAAACGGTTTTCGCCTTGCATAGGAGAGTTTTAACTTGCACTTACAGATGTAGCGACTAACTTTAGTTACTGACAGTGGGTTTATGAAGTGTTCCTGATCCCATGTGGTGATATCCCTTACACACTGATGTCGCTTGTTGATGCAGTACAGCCTGAGGGATCGAAGCTGCTTACGTGCAGTGATTTCTCCAGATTCTCTAAACCCTTTGGTGATATTACGAACCGTAGATGGTGAAATTCCTAAATTCCTTACAATAGCTGGTTGAGAAAGGTTTTTCTTTAACCGTTCAACAATTTGCTCACGCATTTGTTGACAAAGTGGTGACCCTCGCCCCATCCTTGTTTGTGAATGACTGAGCATTTCATGGAATCTACCTTTATACCCAATCATGGCACCCACCTGTTCCCAATTTGCCTGTTCACCTGTGGGATGTTCCAAAAAAGTGTTTGATGAGCATTCCTCAACTTTATCAGTATTTATCGCCACCTTTCCCAACTTTTTTGTCACGTGTTGCTGGCATCAAATTCTAAAGTTAATGATTATTTGCAAAAAAAAAAAAAATGTTTATCAGTTTGAACATCAAATATGTTGTCTTTGTAGCATATTCAACTGAATATGGGTTGAAAATGATTTGATTGTATTCCGTTTATATTTACATCTAACACAATTTCCCAACTCATATGGAAACGGGGTTTGTACAATGTAAACAGTCATGAAAATTAAAGAAAACCATTGAATGAGAAGGTGTGTCCAAACTTTTGGCCTGTACTGTACATAACAACTTTTAAAAGTCTATAATCTGTGTTATTTTTTGCAGCCCCGAGCTATTTTCATGTAGTGGAAAAAAACGGGGCAAAATTCCTCTTTTAATAATAAAGGTTGCCGACCCCTGGCATAGCTGAAAAGCATCTCAGCTGTTCCACGGTAGAAAGCATAGATTTCTGTCCAAGCGCGAGGTAAAGAGACCAGTGAGTGATACAAAAGGTGAATTTCAAAAGACAGAAATACACCTCAAAGACGAAGAACCAGTCAAAGACACAATTCCCCGTGGTCTGATGACAAGGGCAAACATGCAGTGCGCCCAGAGCCACAGAAAAACATCCTACGGTTTGTTTGTTTGGGAAAAATGGTCCCCGTCACCATGGGAACTGCACTTATCACAGGAATTAGAGGCCCATGGCGTCCTCCAAAGGAGACCCAGGATCAGTACCCTTGTCAAGAGAGGACCGTCCCAGGCACCCACTCGAGAATAACAACTAGTAACTGTGGTGCATCTGGGCGGACCTTGTCACAAAACATGCAATCGAACCGGCGTAAGAAATGTAGGCAAAAAAACAAAAAAAATGCACTGTAGCGCCGAGTGTGGCTTTTACTTACTTGAGGAATGACTGGAAATCATCAAACACCGCTTCACATCCAGGCCACTTGCAAACACCGTGGCCGTAGAGAGGATGGCTATGGGGGGAGGACTCTTCCACTGTGGATCTGGAGGAGACATGCGGGAGAAGTTGAGTTTTTGTGGCACAAATGATAAAAGGCTCTTATTGTGAAAGATGGGGTCAATGTTGTTAAAGGGGAACATTATCACCAGACCTATGTAAGCGTCAACATATACCTTGATGGTGCAGAAAAAAGACCTTTTTTTTTTTTAACCGATTTCCGAACTCTAAATGGGTGAATTTTGGCGAATTAAACGCCTTTCTAATATTCGCTCTCGGAGCGATGACGTCACAACGTGGCGTCACATCGGGAAGCAATCCGCCATTTTCTCAAACACCGAGTCAAATCAGCTCTGTTATTTTCCGGTTTTTCGACTGTTTTCCGTACCTTGGAGACACTATGCTTCGTCGGTGTGTTGTCGGAGGGTGTAACAACACGAACAGGGACGGATTCAAGTTGCACCAGTGGCCCAAAGATGCCAAAGTGGCAAGAAATTGGACGTTTGTTCCGCACACTTTACCGACGAAAGCTATGCTACGACAGAGATGGCAAGAATGTGTGGATATCCTGCGACACTCAAAGCAGATGCATTTCCAACGATAAAGTCAAAGAAATCTGCCGCCAGACCCCCATTGAATCTGCCGGAGTGTGTGAGCAATTCAGGGACAAAGGACCTCGGTAGCACGGCAAGCAATGGCGGCAGTTTGTTCCCGCAGACGAGCGAGCTAAACCCCCTATCGACCCTAGCTTCCCTGGCCTGCTGACATCAACTCCAAAACTGGACAGATCAGCTTTCAGGAAAAGAGAGCGGATGAGGGTATGTCTACAGAATATATTAATTGATGAAAATTGGGCTGTCTGCACTCTCAAAGTGCATGTTGTTGCCAAATGTATTTCATATGCTGTAAACCTAGTTCATAGTTGTTAGTTTCCTTTAATGCCAAACAAACACATACCAATCGTTGGTTAGAAGGCGATCGCCGAATTTGTCCTCGCTTTCTCCCGTGTCGCTGGCTGTCGTGTCATTTTCGTCGGTTTCGCTTGCATACGGTTCAAACTGATATGGCTCAATAGCTTCAGTTTCTTCTTCAATTTCGTTTTCGCTACCTGCCTCCACACTATAACCATCCGTTTCAATACATTCGTAATCTGTTGAATCGCTTAAGCCGCTGAAATCCGAGTCTGAATCCGAGCTAATGTCGCTATAGCTTGCTGTTCTTTCCGCCATGTTTGTTTGTGTTGGCTTCACTATGTGACGTCACAGGAAAATGGACGGGTGTTTATAACGATGGTTAAAATCAGGCACTTTGAAGCTTTTTTTTAGGGATATTGCGTGATGGGTAAAATTTTGAAAAAAACTTCGAAAAATATAATAAGCCACTGGGAACAGATTTTTAATGGTTTTAACAATTCTGAAATTGTGATAATGTTCCCCTTTAACACATAACTCAATGGTAAATTAAACAGGGGCATTATGTGATACAGCCACTTATGTTTACATGCACTGAAATGAAAGAAATACTGCATGAATTGGGTTAAAAACAGCTTTTCAAAACACAGGTAAAAATTATCATGTTTTTTTTAAAGATCATAATAACATATGTAGATTAAGCTGACTTTTTAAGGATCGGAATACTGCACAAAGACCAAACAGATTGTTTTAAGGATTAGAATAACATACGTAGACGATGCGATTTTTAAGAATCTGAGTAATTTACATAGACTAAGCTGCTTGTTAAGTATCGGAAAAACTTACTGTACCTAGACTAAGTTGAGTTTTTAATGATCAGAACAACATACATAAATTGAACTACTTATTCATACCGACTGTATAATGCATATGTTCCTTGACTGCACTTAAATGTAGAGTATATGTAGAATATATTTATATTATTTATATATTATATATAATATATATAATATATTATATTATTTATTATTAGTCTTGTCTATTGTGAGCAAACTGTGTTGCTGAATTTCCCCCAGGGATCAATAAAGTTCTTTCTATTCTATTCTATTCTATTCAGGATCTATTCTATTCAGGATCGGAATTCAGTTTTTTTTAAGAATGGGAATAATATATGTAAACTAAGTTAATTGTCTTTTAGGATTGTAGACTAAACTGATTTCCTAAGGTTTGAAATAACATACGTAGACTTAGATGATTTTTTAAGAAATCGGGATAACATATGTAATGCTGATTTCCTAAGGATCATCTTAATGGTTTTAGTTTATCTTAAACTAAAACCATAACACAGACTAAGAAGATAAAAATAAAAATAAATCGAAAAACATACATAGACTAAGCCGATTTTTAAGGTTCGAAGTAACATATGTAGACGAAGCTGACTTTTTAAGGATTTGAATAACCTACGTAGACTATGCGATTTTAAGGAATCGGAATAATTTACATAGATTAAGCTGATTGTTAAGTATCGGAAAAACATACCGTACCTAGACTAAGTTGAGTTTTTTTTAAGTTCAGAACAACATAGTTAAACTGAACTGATTATTAAGGATTGGAATAACATACGTAAACTACTCAGATTTTTTAAGTATCGGAATAACATGTGCAGACTAAGCTAATTGTCTTTTAGGATTGTAGACTTAACTGATTTCCTAAGGATCGGAATACATAAGTAGACTAAGCCTATTTTTTTTACGATCAGAATAACGTACGTAGAGTTAGGTGATTTTTTAAGAAATCGAGATAACATATGTAGACGTAGCTGATTTTCTTTTAGGATCATGAACTAAGCGGATTTCCTAAGGATCGGAATAACATATGTAGACTAAGCTAATTATCTTTTAGGATTGTAGACTAAACTGATTTCCTAAGGATCAGAATACATACGTAGACTAAGCCTATTTTTTTAAGGATCGGAGTAACATACGTAGATTGAGGTGATTTAAAAAAACAAAACGGGATAACATATGGTTGATATAGCTGATTTTCTTTTAGGATCATGAACTAAGCTGATTTCCTAAGGATCGGAATAACATATGTAGACTAAGCTAATTGTCTTTTAGGATTGTAGACTAAACTGATTTCCTAAGGATCGGAATAGATACGTAGACTAAGCCTATTTTTTTCTTAAGGATCGGAATAACATACGTAGACTTAGGTGATTTTTTAAAGAAATCGGTATAACATATGTAGACGTAGCTGATTTTCTTTGAGGATTGTGAACTAAGCTGATTTCCTACGAATCGGAATAACATATGTAGACTAAGCTAATTATTTTTTAGGATTGTAGACTAAACTGATTTCCTAAGGATCGGAATACATACGTAGACTAAGCCTATTTTTTTAAGGATCGGAATAACGTACGTAGACTTAAGTGATTTTTTAAAGAAATCGGTATAACATATGTAGACGTAGCTGATTTTCTTTGAGGATTGTGAACTAAGCTGATTTCCTAAGGATCGGAATAACATATGTAGACTGAGCCTATTTTTTTAAGAATCGGAATATGCTTATGGTTTTAGTTTATCTTAATGGTTTTAGTTTATCTCAGACTAAAACCATAAAACAGACTAAAAGGATTTGAAAAAAAAATCGGAATAACATACATGGACTAAGCCGATTTTTAAGGTTCGAAGTCGACTTTTTAAGGATCTGAATAACATACGTAGACTAAGCTGACTTTCAAGGATCGACTAATACACACAGACTAAGCTGATTTCTAAGAGTCGGAATAACATATGTAGACTCAGAGATTGGTAGCCAGATCTCTCTTGCACGTATAAACTCCGTGAAGGACTAATGGCTTAACCGAAGCGGAAAATAAGCACAGTTGACCCAATCATTTGGAGAAAATGATTTTAGAGGCAGGTTTTAAAACAACACCTGAGCACATCAAACATAAATCGAAAATAAAAAACATTTATTTTGTATTCAAAATTGAATTTAATTAGTTTGTAGGTAACATAACCAGACCTAAAGTTTGCAAAAATTTAAAAGATACCTCACTACAATGGCATTCTTATTCAAAATGTATTTAGTGATGTAAAATTGGATGATGTGATCCCTGAATTCAAAATAAAATTCTTACACAGTTTGTTTTTAAATCGTCAAAGCACAACCAATCTAATCCACGCTACACTAGACATTCAAATACATGTGCAGCCTTCGCTTTGTAGTTCAAAGCAGTAGCAAAAGTATTGTACAGTGTAGTTTGTAGACCCTAAAGGGGAAGTCAGCGATTTCTTTCCATAACCCAGAGGAGCGCCACAACCACAAGAGCCTAAGCAGATGTCATTTATACAACACATTAAATTGTTACCGACCGCACATAAGCACTGTAGAAAGCTTTGTTATCCATTTGACCGGCCAACTTGTGTCATTAACGGTTAGCTGCTAGCGTGTAACGTTCTCTTCCTGCAGGGTTGCCAGATGCGAAATACCAGAAGCTTGCAAATGATTGTTTTTTTTTGATGAAAATGATGGTACAAATGTGATTTGACTGCAGACCGTGTGTAGCAGGGATCTTCAACTGACATTCAAATAGCTCCAGATAATTAAAAAACAAATAACTATGAATTGATACTAACTTAAAATTTCCAGGGATCTGTTGTAAATGTTGTTTTTTAATGTATAATTCCCTTTATTTGTAACAGGTTCTTAAGTAAAATGGCTGAGTTTGCACTTTTCCTGATCTAATAATCTAATACAGGGCTGCAAGTTGAGCACAAAAACCACACAAACTGGGTTACAAACTAGCGTGTGCCCGTTCCTGTTTCTCAGCATGTCGCCAAAAACGTTATTATTATTATTATTATCCACTATGACTTTCTGCAATGTGCCATGTCTTTAATGTACCGTATTTTTCGGAGTATAAGTCGCTCTGGAGTATAAGTCGCACCGGCCGAAGATGCATAATAAAGAAGGAAAAAAACATATATAAGTCGCATTTTTGGGGGACATTTATTTGATAAAACCCAACACCAAGAATAGACATTTGAAAGGCAATTTAAAATAAATAAAGAATAGTGAACAACAGGCTGAATAAGTATACGTTATATGAGGCATAAATAACCAACTGAGAACGTGCCTGGTATGTTAACGTAACATATTATGGTAAGAGTCATTCAAATAACTATAACATATAGAACATGCTATACGTTTACCAAACAATCTGTCACTCCTCATCGCTAAATCCCATGAAATCTTATACGTCTAGTCTCTTACGTGAATGAGCTAAATAATTGTATTTGATATTTTACGGTAATGTGTTAATAATTTCACACATAAGTCGCAAACTATGAAAAAAACTGCGACTTATAGTCTGAAAAATACGGTATATATTTTTCCTTTATGTTGAGGAAACAAACTGCAGAGAATATTCATAAGGGGAAGCAGACAGTTCTCTGTCGCACCTGAAGGGGGTGTACAGCGTAAGTAATGCCGGCGCAGTGGGAGAGTAGCCGTGCGCAACCCGAGGGTCCCTGGTTCAATCCCCACCTAGTACCAACCTCGTCATGTCCGTTGTGTCCTGAGCAAGACACTTCACCCTTGCTCCTGATGGGTTAGCGCCTTGCATGGCAGCTCCCTCCATCAGTGTGTGAATGTGTGTGTGAATGGGTAAATGTGGAAGTAGTGTCAAAGCGCTTTGAGTACCTTGAAGGTAGAAAAGCGCTATACAAGTACAACCCATTTATCATTTATTTATATTTCAGCGAAACATACTCCCATCAGAATTTATACACCCCCTGCATCTGTATAAATAAGTTGATTTTCGAGGTAAAAGTTGATTTTCAAGGTAAACGTTGATTTTCGAGGTAAAAAAATTATTTTCGAGGTAAAAGTTGATTTTCAAGGTAAAAGTGGATTTTCAAGGTAAAAAATGATTTTCAATATAAAACATTTTTTTCAAGGTAAAAAACTATTTTCGAGGTAAAAGTTGATTTTCAAGGTAAAAAATGATTTTCAGGGTAAAAAATGATTTTCAAGGTAAAACATTTTTTTCAAGGTAAAAATTATTTTCCAGGTAAAAGTTGATTTTCGAGGTAAAAGTTGATTTTCAAGGTAAAAAAATTATTTTCAAGGTAAAAAAATGATGTTCAAAGTAAAAGTTGATTTTCAAGGTAAAAAATTATTTTCAAGGTAAAAAATGATTATCAACGTAAAAGTTGATTTTCTAGGTAAAAAATGATTTTCAAGGTAAAAGTAGATTTTCAAGGTAAAAAATGATTTTCAAGGTAAAAGTTGATTTTCAAGGTAAAAGTAGATTTTCAAGGTAAAAAATGATTTTCGAGGTAAAAGTTGATTTTCAAGGTAAAAGTTGATTTTCGAGGTAAAAAATTATTTTCAAGGTAAAAAATGATTTTCAAGGTAAAAAATGATTTTCGAGGTAAAAGTTGATTTTCAAGGTAAAAGTTGATTTTCAAGGTAAAAGTTGATTTTCGAGGTAAAAAAATATTTTCAAGGTAAAAGATGATTTTCAAGGTAAAAAATGATTTTCAAGGTAAAAAATTATTTTCAAGATAAAACATTTTTTTCAAGGTAAAAAACTATTTTCGAGGTAAAAGTTGATTTTCAGGGTAAAAAATTATTTTCAAGGTAAAAAATGATTTTCAGGGTAAAAAATGATTTTCAAGGTAAAAAATGATTTTCAAGGTAAAAGTTGATTTTCAAGGTAAAAAATGATTTTTAAGGTAAAAAATGATTTTCGAGGTAAAAGTTGATTTTCAAGGTAAAAGTTGATTTTCGAGGTAAAAAATTATTTTCAAGGTAAAAAATGATTTTCAAGGTAAAAAATGATTTTCGAGGTAAAAGTTGATTTTCAAGGTAAAAGTTGATTTTCAAGGTAAAAGTTGATTTTCGAGGTAAAAAAATATTTTCAAGGTAAAAGATGATTTTCAAGGTAAAAAATGATTTTCAAGGTAAAAAATTATTTTCAAGATAAAAGTTGATTTTCAAGGTAAAAAAGGATTTTCATGGTAAAAAATGATTTTCAACGTAAAAGTTGATTTTCAAGGTAAAAAATGATTTTCAAGGTAAAAAATGATTTTCAACGTAAAAGTTGATTTTCAACGTAAAATTTAATTTTCAAGGTAAAAAATGATTTTCAAGGTAAAAAATGATTTAAACGTAAAAGTTGATTTTCAAGGTAAAAAATGATTTTCAAGGTAAAAGTTGATTTTCAAGGCAAATAATTATTTTCAAGGTAAAAAATGATTTTCAAGGTAAAAGTTGATTTTCAAGGCAAAAAATTATTTTCAAGGTCAAAAATGATTTTCAAGGTCAAGAAAGATTTTCAAGGTAAAAATGGGATGGCACTTCAACTTCATATGTGAGTAAAGGCAGGTGGCCAAAAACTTTTGGCAAAATAGTGTATCACACCTGATGTCTTTTGGGTTTTGTCACGGATTGCATTAAACAAGCGGATGACAGCACAAAGGCCGTACAAAGGAGCGTATAAAAAAACAAAACTGACACCATAAACATCTCCACCTGGTATCATTCATCCGACCGACCACTCTATGTCACTGGGGGTTGACCACTAACAATCCACGGCAAACTTAGCGTAATCAAACCTAATAGCCGGGGACACCTATAAAAAAACAAACTTTGCAACATCTTCCATATGGCGGCAGGCGAAGACGTAAAGATTCCCCCGCCAATCAGCGCTGGAGAAAGTGGTCTGTGTGGAAGCTACCATGAGAGCGAGACAGACGGCCATATGGACACAAGCAGTGTAACAAGACAACTCGCAGCGAAAAGAGCCTGGGGGACTGGCCTATATCGCTACCACCTGTGCTTCCAGTGGACCACTGGTGCACGTTGCTGCTCATGTTTCCACATTCATTTGATGAATCCAGTGTGGTAATTAACACCCTTTACATCTAGCGTGTACGTGTGTTAAAGAGCTCATTTGTGAAATATGGGAAGGACACTGATAAACTGTAAAATATCTATACTATTGCATCATTTGTACACTTAACTCTAAATCTATGTATGCATTAATTATTACACATTTTACTGACATACTTGCCAACCCTCCCGATTTTCCCGGGAGACTCCCGAATTTCAGTGACCCTCCCGAAAATCTCCCGGGGCAACCATTCTCCCGAATTTCTCCCGATTTCCACCCAGACAACAATATTGGGGGCGTGCCTTAAAGGCCCAATCACATAATATCTATGGCTTTTCACACACACAAGTGAATGCAAGCATACTTGGTCAACAGCCATACAGGTCACACTGAGGGTGGCCGTATAAACAACTTTAACACTGTTACAAATATGCGCCACACTGTTACCCCCACACCAAACAAGAATGACAAACACATTTCGGGAGAACATCCGCACCGTAACACAACATAAACACAACAGAAGAAATACCCAGAACCCCTTGCAGCACTAACTCTTCCGGGACGCTACAATATACATCCCCCGCTACCCGAAACCCCGCCCACCTCAACCTCCTCATGCTCTCTCAGGGAGACCATGTCCCAAATTCCAAGCTGCTGTTTTGAGGCATGTTAAAAAAAAAAAAAGTACTTTGTGACTTCAATAATAAATATGGCAGTGCCATGTTGGCATTTTTTTTCCCCATAACTTGAGTTGATTTATTTTTGAAAACCTTGTTACATTGTTTAATGCATCCAGCGGGGCATCATAACAAAATTAGGCATATTAATGTGTTAATTCCACGACTGTATATATCGGTTGATATCGGAATCAGTAATTAAGAGTTGGACAATATCGGAATATCGGCAAAAAAGCCATTATCGGACATCTCTAATTGTAATATATGTCGATCGAGAGGGGGTGTGACGTTTATATGTTGTCAATATTCAGTGTTTTATCGTTCATAGTTTATATTGTAAATCCCACATTCTTTATTTTCATGTACATTCTGGGTGTCTCATTCAGTAAAAAATTTTTAAATTCCATTCCGTTTTTTTTCAGGTGGTCTGTCATAACGTTTTTAGCATTCAATCAGACATTATTGCGAGTTTTTGTATTAGTGTTCCTAAGAATTGATATACCGGCTCTCAGACACATTTTTTTTTCTCTAAATTTGGCCCCCCGTGTCAAAGTAATTGCCCAGGCCTGCCATAATCAATGCATTGCGTGACATTTGATGTGCACCCAAACAATACTGTTTTGTGGGTCAGTCTGAGGGTCGAACTTGTAAATGATATTAAAACAGCAGACAACCGTGTCATCGGCTTCTCTAAAAACCTGACATCTATTGTAATGATACCAAGTACATGTCACGTGGGGGGGGGGGGGTATTCGCAGCTTACTGCGAGGTTCGTTCCCCCGGGATGCAGACGGAACACTCAGGACAGGACGTGCAGGTAGGAACATGGTTTATATGTCAAAAACTCCAACAAGTGCCAAAAACAGAAAACAAGCCGACGGAACAACGTGCAGATCGCGCTCGAAGCTAAGGCTACCACTTAGCATAGGCAAAAGACAAGGAATACTCACGTAACTTGTTGCATGAAGCTAACAAAGAAGCCAGGCCGACTGACCGGCAAAGGCAGGCTTAAATAATGCCTCTGATTAGTGCTCGGGGAACAGGTGAGCGTGCCGAACACCAATCACAGGCAGGTAAAAATAATAAGTAACCATGGTAACAAAAACAAACTCAAGGGTGCACAAAACAGGAACTAAGGGAGTCCAAAAACTACAAACTCCGTTTCCATATGAGTTGGGAAATTGTGTTAGATGTAAATATAAACGGAATACAATGATTTGCAAATTCTTTTCAACCCATATTCAATTGAATGCACTACAAAGACAACATATTTGATGTTCAAACTCATAAACTTAATTTTTTTTTGCAAATAATAATTAAGTTAGAATTTCATGGCTGCAACACGTGCCAAAGTAGTTGGGAAAGGGCATGTTCACCACTGTGTTACATCACCTTTTCTTTTAACAACACTCAATAAACGATTGGGAACTGAGGAAACTAATTGTTGAAGCTTTGAAAGTGGAATTCTTTCTCATTCTTGTTTTATGTAGAGCTTCAGTCGTTCAGTCCGGGGTCTCCGCTGTCGTATTTTACGCTTCATAATGCGCCACACATTTTCGATGGGAGACAGGTCCGGACTGCAGGCGGACCAGGAAAGTACCTGCACTCTTTTTTTACGAACACGTGCTGAAAGTGGCTTGGCATTGTCTTGCTGAAATAAGCAGGGGCGTCCATGAAAAAGACGGCGCTTAGATGACAGCATATGTTGTTCCAAAACCTGTATGTACCTTTCAGCATTAATGGTGCCTTCACAGATGTGTAAGTTACCCATGTCTTGGGCACTAATACACCCCCATACCATCACAGATGCTGGCTTTTGAACTTTCCGTCGATAACAGTCCGGATTGTTCGTTTCCCCTTTGGTCCGGATGACACGATGTCGAATATTTCCAAAAACAATTTGAAATGTGGACTCGCCAGACCACAGAACACTTTTCCACTTTGCATGAGTCCATCTTCGATGATCTCGGGCCCAGAGAAGCCGGCGGCGTTTCTGGGTGTTGTTGATAAATGGCTTTCGCTTTGCATAGTAGAGCTTTAACTTGCACTTACAGATGTAGCGACCAAATGTATTTAGTGACAGTGGTTTTCTGAAGTGTTCCTGAGCCTATGTGGTGATATCCTTTAGAGATTGATGTCGGTTTTTGATACAGTGCCGTCTGAGGGATCGAAGGTCACGGTCATTCAATGTTGGTTTCCGGCCATGCCGCTTATGTGGAGTGATTTCTCCAGATTCTCTGAACCTTTTGATGATATTATGGACCGTAGATGTTGAAATCCTTAAATTTCTTGCAATTGCACTTTGAGAAACGTTGTTCTTAAACTGTTTGACTATTTGCTCACGCAGTTGTGGACCAAGGGGTGTACCTCGCCCCATCCTTTCTTGTGAAAGACTGAGCATTTTTTGGGAAGCTGTTTTTATACCCAATCATGGCACCCACCTGTTCCCAATTAGCCTGCACACCTGTGGGATGTTCCAAATAAGTGTTTGATGAGCATTCCTCAACTTTATCAGTATTTATTGCCACCTTTCCCAACTTCTTTGTCACGTGTTGCTGGCATCAAATTCTAAAGTTAATGATTATTTGCAAAAAAAAAAATGTTTATCAGTTTGAACATCAAATATGTTGTCTTTGTAGCATATTCAACTGAATATGAGTTGAAAATGATTCGCAAATCATTGTATTCTGTTTATATTTACATCGAACACAATTTCCCAACTCATAGGGAAACAGGGTTTGTAACAGAATATAACAAAAACATGATCCGGGCCACGGATCATGACAGTACAGGAGCGTATTTAGTGGATACGACTATGATTACTACTTTTGTAGGCGTCATGATGTGTGGTAAGTGGCAAATGTGTGAAGTCGGTCACATGACTTCTCCCAGGGAGGAATTTCTAGCATCCCTTTTTGGCATACCTCAATCCCTGAGGGATCCGTTTTATCTCCCCTAGCCTAACTACTTAACTACTTCACCCGCTCTATTCCTTATCCTTTCCGTCAGGATGACTACATGTCATTATTATAATGAGTAAATGGGGAAAAAGAAGCCGTGGACTCGTGCCAGATTTGATTATTTACCTCTTGAGCAGACTGCCGTTACAATTCCCAAGCCGGAGTTACTGTTGATTGTTGGCGAAGCAAAGTGGGCCAAGTGCACGGTAAGCGCGCTGGTGCAGTTTTGCGTGGGGGAATTGGTGCCGCGCACAGATCAACGTGCCACGTTTGAATAAGTGAACCGGCGACTAAAAATAACCAGAAGCACCAGAGTGGATTTTCACAATACCGACGGAGCCAGACCCCGGTCGGAAGCCCGTTTGCAGAGTGTTCTGGGAGACGACCGAGAAGCGGGAGGCACGTGCCACGGCTTTGGTGTGTCAAGGCATCAGTGATTGAATTTCTCCTCCTTCCTTAAGACGGAAGTGCAAAGCCGATGAGTGATTCCTGTGGATGCACTTAAGGTTTTAGTTGCAGGCGTCGTTGTGCCTGGGCAGATTTTATATGACACATGAAACTAACTACATGGTACTTAGGGCCCGCAGTAAACCCATCTGAAGCCGGTCGGGGAAAACAGGTCCATCAGAGGAGAGGCTTGTTTTCTGTTGCCTGACTGAAGGACTTGCGCAACCACATCAATTAAAAGTTCATTAGGTTTAGCGCTGGCAAAAGGAGTGGATGCTGTCTGTTTACGCCCAGACTATTATCTTCAAACTGATTATGTACGTGACTTCCCAGGGCTTTACCTTGAACATGTGCTCGTAAGAACGCTTCAGTTCTGAGGAATGCCGCATTTGGCGGTCATTCAAACATGCAGCAGTTTCTAGAGAGATAATCGTTTGTAAAACGACTCATTTGTTTGTGTTGTGCAGGCACAAAAGTCATTCTTAAAACTTGGTTGCGATTATAATTTTGCTTTGAATTGTGCCTTGAAATAACTTCATTTGTGATTTGAAGCTACATGTGTAAAATTAAATTAACTTGAAATTCAATTCTTAGTAAAATCCGCCTGCATTTGTTTTTATTTTGTTTTTTGGTGAATTTCTTTTGTCAGAGTTAGGAATTTGGGAAAAAAATAGTGTCTATGTATTTAGTCAAAAAAAATTAAAAAATAGCCTTGTCATGCAAAACACAAATATCCAGTTCAGTGGACATTTTATTTTTGTATTCATTTTATTCATAACTCTTTTGTCAGAGTTAGGAATTTCGGGGAAAACAGCCATGTTGTGTAAAACACAAGTGTCCACTGTAGTGGACATATGTTTGTTGGTCTATTTATTTAGTCCAAAAAAAAAAAAAGTAAAAAAAACTAGCCGTGTCATGCAAAACACAAACATCCACTTCAGTGGACATTTTATTTTTGTATTCATTTTATTCATAACTCTTTTGTCAGAGTTAGGAATTTCGGGAAAAATAGCCATGTTGTGTAAAACACAAGTGTCCACTGTAGTGGACATATGTTTGTTGGTCTATTTATTTAGTCAAAAAGACTACAACAACAACAACAACAAAAATAGCCTTGTCATGCAAAACACAAACATCCACTTCAGTGGACATTTTATTTTTTTATTCATTTTATTCATAACTCTTTTGTCAGAGATAGGAATTTCGGGAAAAATAGCCATGTTGTGTAAAACACAAGTGTCCACTGTAGTGGACATATGTTTGTTGGTCTATTTATTTAGTCAAAAAGACTACAACAACAACAACAACAACAACAAAAATAGCCTTGTCATGCAAAACACAAACATCCACTTCAGTGGACATTTTATTTTTTTATTCATTTTATTCATAACTCTTTTGTCAGAGTTAGGAATTTCGGGAAAAATAGCCCTGTTGTGTAAAACACAAGTGTCCACTGTAGTAGACATATGTTTGTTGGTCTATTTATTTAGTCAAAAAGACCAAAAAATAAAATAAATAAATAAATAAAATAAAAGCTTTGTCATGCAAAACACAAACATCCACTTCAGTGGACATTTTATTTTTTGTATTCATTTTATTCATAACTCTTTAGTCAGAGTTAGGAATTCCGGGAAAAATAGCCCTGTTGTGTAAAACACAAGTGTCCACTGTAGTGGACATATGTTTGTTGGTCTATTTATTTAGTCAAAAAGACAACAACAACAACAACAAATAGCCTTGTCATGCAAAACACAAACATCCACTTCAGTGGACATTTTATTTATTTTTTATTCATAACTCTTTTGTCAGAGTTAGGAATTTCGGGAAAAATAGCCCTGTTGTGTAAAACACGAGTGTCCACTGTAGTAGACATATGTTTGTTGGTCTATTTATTTAGTCCAAAAAAAAAAAAACAAGTAAAAAAAATAGCCTTGTCATGCAAAACACAAACATACACTTCAGTGGACATTTTATTTTTTTATTCATAACTCTTTTGCCAGAGTTAGGAATTTCAGGGAAATAGCCCTGTTGTGTAAAACACAAGTATCCACTGTAGTGGACATATGTTTGTTGGTCTATTTATTTAGTCCAAAAAAAAAAAAAAAATTAAAAAAATAACCTTGTCATGCAAAACACAAACATACACTTCAGTGGACATTTTATTTTTTTAATTCATAACTCTTTTGTCAGAGTTAGGAATTCCGGGAAAAATAGCCCTGTTGTGCAAAACACAAGTGTCCACTGTAGTGGACATATGTTTGTTGGTCTATTTATTTAGTCAAAAAGACAAAAATAAATAAATAAAACAAATAGCTTTGTCATGCAAAACACAAACATACACTTCAGTGGACATTTATCTTTTTGTATTCATTTTATTCATAACTCTTTTGTGAGAGTTAGGAATTTCGGAAAAAATAGCCCTGTTGTGTAAAACACAAGTGTCCACTGTAGTGGACATATGTTTGTTGGTCTATTTATTTCGTCAAAAAGACAAAAAAAAAAAAAAAAATAGCCTTGTCATGCAAAACACAATAATGTCCACTGTTTGTTTTACGTTTTCTCAGGAGAATACCGCAGCATCTCATTTCTTGCTGTTATCCGCCATCTAAAGCACATTTTCAGTGGAGAAGAACCACCTGCTTGCTTTTTTTTCTGACGGATCTAAGATGCTAGGGAGAACATTCCGGCGGAGGCTGCTGTCTTCACCTAAGCTCGTGCGCTAAACTGCCGCTGACATCTTCTTTAATCTCTGACAGTCAGCGCTTTGCCGGCTCCGGCGCTGTCTTCTCCGATGTTCCGTGGGGCCCGTGTTTTTTTCCCCCCGCCGCTGATGTTCACCTTGTTTGCTCACTCGTGACCGTGCGTGATGGAGTGAACGAGCCAATATCCTCCCCTACACGTCGCTTGCACGCAAAAAAAACAAAAACAACATGAAGCCTGTAGATAGGAACTACAGTGCACACATCATATATAGAGTCAAGCTATGGAAACTGGGAAGCTAAAGACAGAAGCTTTCCTGGATCCTGATGAATCATACTGTGTCAACCTCTACAAGCCCAAGGTCAGTCTGCACCTCCAAACGCTCTCTGGTTTATAGAGTTAAACATCTTTTTATATATATATATATATATATATATATATATATATATATATATATATATATATATATATATATATATATATATACCGGCATAGCTTTCCTAATGACACATGTGTTTTGATCAGTGCAACACAAGTCAGACGTTATGCTGTGAGCTCACACTGCCTGGAGGCTCATCGCGAACAGTTCAAAGATCACAGTCTTTGGTGCAAGAAAACAAGAAAATGTGTAAGATGCCAAGTTAATTCCTTCCCGAAAGACAGGCGCGACGTTTCAAACGAAATATTTCCATCGCATCACATTAGGGATGGGTAGCTTTCACATTTTAATCGATATCTCGAATTCATACCAGTACTCAACAGTACCAATGTTTGGTAGTTTGGTGTGTGTTCAAATGTGTTAATACATGGTCATTGTTTAAAACACCTCATTAAAAAAACAAAAACAAACATTTAACACTAAGCTGCGGTGTTTTCTTACACTTCAGAGTGTCATTTAATATATAATAGACTTAGCATGCAGTTGCAATACCAATGCACTAGATGGCAGTAGCGTATAGACTAGGGTTTGTTGCCTTAGTCAGAGAGTAGTCTTCGCCATTAAGTGGAATAAGCCGGTGTTATCTTCTGTTGCGCCCTACAAAGTGTTGTTGCCCTGCTAATCGGTTGCATGTCTGGGAAGAACTCAATGTAAATTAGCATCGAGCTAGCACATTTTAAAAAGTGGAGCCTTTTTATTAAATTAATGCAGCTGAGATAGGCTCCAGCACCCCCCACAAACCCAAAAGGGACAAGCGGTAGAAAATGGATGGATGGAATTCCTTCCCGAAGACAGGCATGACGTTTCAAACTAAATATTCCGATCGCATCACATTTAGGATGGGTAACTTTCACATTTGAATCGATATCTTGAATTGATACCAGTACTCAACAGTACCAGTTTTTGGTAGTTTTGTTTGTGTTCAAATGTGTTAATACATAGTAATTGTTTAAAAAAAACCTCATTAAAAAAACAAAAACAAACATTTAACACTAAGCTGCGATGTTTTTTTACACTTCTGAGTGTCATTTGCAAGTGTTATATAATAGACTTAGCATGCAGTTGCAATACCAATGCACTAGATGGCAGTAGTGTATAGACTAGGGTGGGTTGCCTTAGTCAGAAAGTAGTCTTTGCAATTAAGTAGAATGTGCCGGTGTTATCTTCTGTTGGGCCCTACAAAGTGTTGCTGAGCCCTACATGCTAATCGGTTGCATGTCTGGGAAAAACCCAATGTAAATTAGCATCGAGCTAGCACATTTTTAAAATCGATATCTCTAATTGGTACCAGTACTCAACGGTACCACTTTTTGGTAGTTCCGTGTGTGTTCAAATGTGTTAATACATGGTAATTGTTTAAAACACACTGTGATGTCCATTTATCACTTCTGGGTGTCATTTGCAAGTATTATATAGTAGACTTAGCATGCAGTTGCAATAACAATACATTAGATGGCAGTAGTGTGTAGACTATTCAGAAAGTAGTCTTTGTCATTAAGTACAATGTGCCGGTGTTATCTTCTGTTGCGCCCTACAAAGTGTTGCTGAGCCCTATATGCTAATCGGTAGCATCTCTGGGGAACATCGAGCTAGCACATTTTAAAAAGCATAGCCTTACTGTACTTTTGAGCGTGACGTCGCATGCAACAAAGGTTTTGAAAATATGGTTGGATTTGACATAAATTGGTACCCGGTAGTACTGACATAATTGGGTCGGTACCTATTAAAAAGGTACCGAATTTGGTACCCATGCCGACATGACATGCAAGCTTTTTTTCCACGATTCTTTTCCTCTCTCAACACTGAGGCAGCAACATCACCTGTTTTAATGGACGCACCGTGTAATAATGTGTAATATTCTTAAGGAAAGGCAATTTAATTGACAGTGAGGTGGCCTCGACCCCTTCATTAAGTGTACCGTATTATTAAATGGAAAATAAATTAATTATAAACACTGCAAACCCTGTGGGGACAATGCAATTTGTGGAGGCACTGGAAGACTGTGAATTAATTAGAAAAAAATAATACTTATGGAAGGATGTAAGAATATGTAAGATTGCATTAGATTTGCCATTGTACTGTTATGTGAAAAAGTATAAAAATAAAAATAAAAAAAGATACTGGACACCTGCAATGTAATAGGACCTTAAAATAAGATGTATAAAATACTGGGCCTGACTAAATGTAATTAATCACAAAAATATTGCATTAATCATGTCAGATTAATCACACAATTTATTTTAACTTTAACTTAATTGCTGATAGTTACCTGAAAGGCGGGCGCCTATTTATTATATGGTCAGTGGTCAGGTCAATGCATACGTCAGTGCAAAGATGAATGAGGGGAGACTGACTTGTGTCCTAATTGCACTTCAAAATACACCTTGACAGGACTTTGGACAAAACCGAGGTAATTTGCATGTAATTATATCAAATACCATCCAAAAGCACAAGAATGCTACTAGTACATCTACAACAAAACAAGGTTGGTGGAGTATACTTGCAGATATGTTGTTAAATGTGATTAATTGTGTTTAATCAGCATTCAAAGGGGCGATTAATCGCAATGAATCTGATTTAAAAAAGAAAAAAATCCTTTGACAGCAAAAAAGTTGAGTAAGTATCTCAAAATTCTGCCAAAACACCAGCAACAAGCTGAAAAGTTTGAGTTTTGAGAGATCTTTGTAATTGTAGCAATATAATTTTTCTTTTAGCCGGTCTGGGCCTCCAACTCCACATTTCACTTCCAAATACACCCCAACCGAACTTTAGATAAAACTATCAGCAAATTGTATAAATAAAATAAAGTAATACATTAAAAAAGACATTCTGACAATGAAATTGCATTTGTTTCAAAATGTCAGTCTTTTTAAAAGTTAATTTAAATTATGCAAGAAAGTAATTTGCTGCGATTAATCATGATTAATCTAAAATTAGAAAGTGTGATTAATCTGATTAAAAAAATAATAATAATTTAACCCCACGATAAAAATTATATTCTGACTAATGGCATTTCAGTCAACATATTAGGGTATTTTTGAATATTATGCAAACAAGTAATTTACTGTGATTAATCATGATTAATCCAAAATTTAAAAAGTGGAATTAATCTGATTAAAGAAACAAAATCATTTAACACATCTGTAAAAATTACATTCTGACATTGAAATTATATTTGTTTTTAAAAGTTAATTAAAATGACCAAGAAAGTAACTTACTGTGATTAATCATGATTAATCTAAAATTAAAAAGTGTGATTAATCTGATTAAAAAAACAATCTTTTAACCTCACTTTTAAAAAATGATTCTGACTATTGGCATTTCAGTCAACATATTAAGGTATTTTTTTTAATATTATGCAAACAAGTCATTTACTGTGATTAATCGTGATTAATCCAAAATTTTAAAAGTGGGATTCATCTGATGAAAGAAACAAAATCATTTAACACCTCTATAAAAATATACATTCTGACAATTAAATTATATTTGTTTTTAAAAGTGAATTTAAATTACTAAGAAAATAACTTACTGTGATTAATCATGATTAATCTAAAATTAGAAAGTGTGATTAATCTGATAAAAAAAAACAATCATTTAACCCCACTATAAAAATTATATTCTGACAATTTGCATTTCAGTCAAACTATTAGGGCCTTTTTTAATATTATGCAAGAAAGTAATTTACTGTGATTAATCATCATTAATCCAAAATGTAAAATGTGTGATTAATCTGAATAAAGAAACTAAATCATTTAACACCACTAAACAATATATATTCTAAAAATGAGAGTGCATTTGAGTCAACATATTAGGGTATTTTTGAACATTATGCAAACAAGCAATTTACTGTGATTAATCCTGATTAATCCAATATTCAAAAGTGTGATTAATCGGATTAAAAACAAAATAATTTTAACACCACTATAAAAAAAAAAATCTTAAAATGAAATTGCATTTGAGTCAACATATTAGGGTCTTTTTCAAAAATTATGCAAGCAAGTAATTTACTGTGATTAATCCTGATTAAGCCAATAGTCAAAAGTGTGATTAATCGGATTAAAAACAAAATAATTTTAACACCACTATAAAACAAATTTATTCTTAAAATGAAATTGCATTTGAGTCAACATATTAGGGTCTTTTTTTTAAATTATGCAAGCAAGTAATTTAATGTGATTAATCCAATAGTCAAAAATTTGATTAATCTGATTAAAAACAAAATAATTTTAACACCACTATAAAAAAAAAAAATCTTAAAATGGAATTGCATTTGAGTCAACATATTAGGGTCTTTTTTTTAAATTATGCAAGCAAGTAATTTAATGTGATTAATCCAATAGTCAAAAGTGTGATTAATCTGATTAAAAACTAAATAATTTTAACACCACTATAAAACAAAAATATTCTTAAAATGTAATTGCATTTGAGTCAACATATTAGGGTCTTTTTCAAAAATTATGCAAGCAAGTAATTTACTGTGATTAATCCTGATTAATCCAATAGTCAAAAGTGTGATTAATCGGATTAAAAACAAAATCATTTTTACACCACTATAAAAAATTATATTCTGACAATAAAATTGCATTTGAGTCAACATATTAGGGTCTTTTTCAAAAATTATGCAAGCAAGTAATTTACTGTGATTAAACCTGATTAATCCAAAAGTCAAAAGTGTGATTAATCGGATTAAAAACTAAATCATTTTAACACCACTATAACAAAAATATATTCTTAAAATGAAATTGCATTTGAGTCAAAATATTAGGGTCTGTTGGAAAATTTTGCAAGCAAGTATTTTACAGCGATTAATCATGAATAATTTGAGATTCAAAAGTGCGATTATTCTGATTTAAAAAAAAACCACCACAATAAAAATAATATTCGGACAATGACATTGCATTTGAGTAAAAATATTAGGGTATTTTTGAAAATTATGGAAGCAAGTAATTTTCTGCAATTAATCATAATTAATCCAAATTCAAAAGTGTGATTAGTCTGATTAAAAACACCACTGTAATATACACAGTGTTACAGTTACAATAATAGTGTGTCAATTAAAATTGAGCATCATTTTTGATATGGCTTTTGGCGTGGGGCGTCCGTGAGTGATGAAAAAGTGTTGGAACTTACACTTCTCTCTTATGACTCATGTACTGCCCATTGGTGGCGTCGTGCTGGTTGTGGACTGGGTTCTTTGGTGGTGTCGGGGAGGACAGATCAAGCCCTCGGTGGCCATTGTTGTTGTTGTTGTTGTGGCTGCTGCTGTTGTTGTTGTTGTACTCCTCTTTCACATGAGCGTTTGTTACCTCCTTCCATAGCTGCTGCAGCTCCGCAGGAATTATGCCTGGAACAAACAAAATGGATAATACAATCAATTAGAAGCTAATCCAACTAAATCACTTAATTAAATAATTTGTCTGTAAACAAAACCGCGTATTAATTACAATCTCAAGCAAGCACTTGCACCCCCCTTCACATGGCCCCTGTCATCCGGAGCATATTTAAGCCCGCATTTCATGCCCAGAGTAAATAATTAACATTTAGACAAGGCGTGGAATCTGAATAATGGCCGTCAACACGCACGCAACAATGTGTTTACAGAGGCAACACAAGAAAACACCCCCCCCCCCCCCCCCCCCACCGACTCCCTGCCTCTTTGAGAAACAGGACCCTGGGGTAATATTCTCCAAAGCGCATTAATGTGCAAAATACTTAAAGCTCTGCGCCGCCTCCAATTGACACAGAAGACTTAAACCTCATTTAACAAGTCAAGCACACTGCAGCTCACACAGCTCTTTGAAGAAAAAAAAAAATCCCTTGAAGACAGATGACATTTTTGGTGTACTGACAACACATTCACAGGTTGAGTGTGTGTGTTTGTGTGTGTGTGTTTGTGTGTGTGTGTGTGTGTGTGTGTGTGTGTGTGTGTGTGTGTGTGTGTGTGTGTGTGTGTGTGTGTGTGTGTGTGTGTGTGTGTGTGCACGCTCCTGCATATGGGTGACAGCAATTCTGACACAAAGGGTCAGGAGTTTGGATAAAAAAAATTAAATTCTGTGTTTTTGAGAGTAAAAGCAACAAACCAACAAACCAGAGTTTGTTGGTATATCACATACTTTGTTGTAGGGGTGCAATGGCACATGAATTATATATATACACACACACACACATGTATGTATATATATATATATATATATATATATATATATATATATATATATATATATATATATATATATATATGCATATATATATATATGCATATATATATAAATATATATATATATATAAATATATATATATATATATACATATGTATGCATATATATGTATATATGCATGTATATATATATGTGTGTGTTTGTATATATACAGATATATGTGTTTATATATATATACATATATATATATATATACATATATATAAACACATATCTGTATATATACAAACACACACACACTATATATACATACATATATACATATATATGCATATATATATACATACATATGTATGCATATATATACATATATATGCATATATATATATATACATATGTATGCATATATATATACATTTATATTCAAATATATATATATATATATATATATATATATATATATATATATATATATATATATATATATATATATATATATATATATATGATTGGCAACACTAAATTGGCCCTAGTGTGTGAATGTTGTCTGTCTATCTGTGTTGGCCCTGCGATGAGGTGGCGACTTGTCCAGGGTGTACCCCGCCTTCCGCCTGATTGTAGCTGAGATAGGCTCCAGCACCCACCGCAACCCCAAAAGGGATAAGCGGTAGAAAATGGATGGATGGATATATATATATATATATATATACACATATATATACAGTCTCTACATACAAACACATATATATATACTGTATATATAAAAACACACATATATATATATATATATATATATATATATATATACATACAAACACACATACAGTATATACATACATATATACACACATACATACATACATACAAACACACACACATACATAAATACTGCACGCCCGCCCGCCCGCCCGCCCGCCCGCCGAACGCCCGCCCGCCCGCCCGCACGCACGCACGCACACGACCTGAGTACACAGGACCTAGATGTGTTTCATAAAATCTTGCACTCTTCCGCCCTTCTTGATTACCTCTCGAGGAACTCTGAAGAAACCTTTATACTTTTTTCGCCATTCGAACGGTTTGTACAGCCGAAATCCACGCAACAATAGGGCATTTTTCTTCGGGAAAGGCTAAATGGCACCTAGTACCCATTGAGAACAGACGCTGGCATGACCACCACACATATTTAATGAAATCCAAGCATTTTCCATGCTTTTAGGGCCCATTCTATACTAAGGTTATCCAGGGTAAATCCCACCTAACCTTATCCTTGTCCACACACACACAATGGTCGTTTACGACCCCTCCCCCCTCCGTCCACCGGCTCAACGCGACCTAGTACGCATGCGTGGAAAATGCAGACGTCATAGTCACCTCCATTGTTGCTTTGTGTGCAAGTTCTTAAATTAAATGTAACTTATCTGAACAATATCCAGTGTTGTGGTATTTCAATGAACTGGAATCCAGTGTGCTCTGGGGCCCTATTGTAGTGAATCACACCTGAGTCATCATAAATTAATCAAATCTTTATTAGACACGTAAACAATGTGATAAAGAACATTTTACATCAATCAAAGTAGGGATCTAGATATCTGGTCAGGACACTCCTCACTCTTTTGCCTTCACCTTCATTGTCCATTCCTTTTTGGTGACTTTATATACTCTGGACCTAGACGTTGAGTCTGCGACATACATGGCGGACAATAACTGATACAGTCTGCTTTGCCAGTCCAAAAGCATTCGCTGTTTTGCGTAGTCTTCCCTCGACGGCCAGGTTAATACAAACCACACGCTACCTTTTTATCACATCCACGGTAGCTCGCATTCTAGTTGACTCTCCTTCAACAAATGGTCGAAGTTTTTCGCTTAGTAGAATCACAGCTGACCTGGACATTCAAAAGTTCTCTAGCCGTCTGAGAAGTGTTGTATCCCGAATAGCTGCAATCGCTTTCTCTTAAGGTATTCATGTGTGATCTCCACAAGCGTCTGTACAGACGGAAGGAGAAACACGGCCATGTCTGAATGACTCGCCTTCATAGTTCCAGTGGTTAGCTTCGAGTTACGAAACCGCTCTATTATGAAGCTGTGGCGCGTTCTTTCTGATGTCACTTCCTGTGTGGGCCGTGGTCTTTCTGGCGTCACTTCCTCTCCGAACTCAGTTTGTAAACAATCAATGAGTCCATACAAAGCTAAGAGCCGGAGATTCAAGAAATACACGATGGACTTACCCGTGTAAAAAATTGTCCGAGAAGGGTTTAGTATGGCTGAAACGGGGCTTAGGCTAAATAATTATTCGTTTAAGGGGTTATCCAGCTTAGTGTAGACATAGCCTAAAAAAGGATTTGGTGGGACAAATGTGGCACCCGGGCCTTGAGTTTGACACCTGTGCTCTAGAACAGTGTTTTTCAACCACTGTGCCACGGCAATGCAGTCTGGTGTGCCGTGGGAGATTATGCAGTTTCACCTATTTGGGTTACAAATATTTTTTGCAAACCAGTAAATATAATCCGCAAATAATGTGTTGTTGTTGAATGTCGGTGCCGTATAGAGTTTGGCAGAGTAACCATGTTATTCTTTTCCATATCAGTAGGTGGCAGCCGGTAGCTAATTGCTTTGTAGATGTCAAGAACACAATGGTTTGTCGTGATCACAATATACAGGCGACAGTGGGAGGCAGAGTGCAGGTAAAAAGGTGTCTAATGCTTAAATCAAAAATAAACAAAAGGTGAGTGCCCCTAAGAAAAGGCATTGAAGTTTAGGGAAGGCTATGCAGAACGAAACTAAAACTGAACTGGCTGCAAAGAAAACAGACGGACGACAGCAAAGACTTACTGTGGAGCAGAGACAGCGTCCACAAAGTGCAGTATCGCCATGACATGACAATCAACAATGTCCACAGAAAAAAGATAGCAACAAATGAAATAGTCTTGATTGCTAAAACAAAGCGGGTGCGGGAAATAGCGCTCAAAGGAAGACATGCAACTGCTACAGGAAAATACCAACAAAACAGGAAAAGCCACCAAAATAGAAGTGCAAGACACTACATACAGGAAAACACCAAAAAAGTCAAAATAAGTCACGGCGTGATATGACAGGTGGTGACAGTACACCTACTTTGAGACAAGAGCTACATTGATGCATGCTTGGTTATGGTTTGAAGTCATATCCAACAATTGCGACTTTTTACTGTCAACTGAGTTTCGTTTTTTAATGATTTCTGCTGGTGGTGTGCCTCCGGATATTTTCAACGAAAAAAATGTGCCTTGGCTCAAAAGAGGTTGAAAAACACAGGTCTACATAACATGTAATGGTGGTTCTTTGGTCAAAATGTTGCATAGATGATGTTTTACAGATCATCTTCAAGCCGCTATTACGAGTGTTCTTAACTCATTACATGTAAAGTCAGATATGTCAAGCCTTCATTTCATATAAATTCGATGATAATGGCTTAGTTTAAAAAAAGATTTTAAATTTTAGGTTTTCATAAACTGTAAACCATAAATATGACTATGAAATGTTCTTTGGATTGGGCCATATAAGTAAACACAGTGCTTGTGTGTGACCTGAGGATGTCATTATTGTCTACTGAGTTTCATTTTTTAATGTTTTCTGCTGGATTTTTCCAACGAAAAAAATGTGCCAACCACGGAACACACTGGGAAGGGAAGGCCACTCATTTAGCACTACAATTAATTAAATCCATTCTCAAAAATGAGAAGTGGCAAATGAAAGATGATTTGCACGTGCTTATCTCCTCGAGTCCAAGGTCTCCAAATCCCCCTCCTCGTTTCTCATCAGCAGCTATCACAAGTGCTCCTTTCAAGCGCCGGATTGTAACGCATTGTATGCAAAATGCTCCGTCTTAATTTATTCCTGTTGTGCAAAATAAAACGCGAGGTGCCGATCTCGGTCGGATCGGCGAGAGGAAAAAAAATATTTTCAATTTGATAAGCTACTAAAGATTTTAATTATGCCGGTAATGGAGAACATTGGCCTAATGAGGCGGAGGACTCCGGAGAGACGCGGGGGGCTAAGAAGTGTGAAATGAGTCTGATAGGATTGCTCCAAATTCACACTGGATCGTTTGCATATCAAAGAGCGGGAAGTGATCGCAGGACGTATCAATAACCTCGCCACGTTCCAAGGAGTGTCTTTGCTCGCTCAAATATTTCAACGCGCTTGCTCGTGTGTGTTTCCCCTTATTCTCTTCCAACGCCTTGCCGGGTTCTAATTGAAGGCCACGCCCATGACAGGCGAAGCATGCTTAACATTGCACTCTGTGTTTTTTTTAGCATGCAAATCACCCGCTAACCGATATACAATTACACAACTAAATGTTCCATCGAGGTTCGGACGCTGTAAACCAGTGAGATACAGTCTGGTGTGCCGTGGGAGATTGTGTAATTTCACCTATTTGGGTTAAAAATATGCAATTTTTTATGCCAACCAGTAATTTTAATCTGCGATGCCGTCTAGAGCTCGGCAGAGTAACCGTGTAATACTCGTCCATATCAGTAGGTGGCAGCAGGTAGCTACCGTATTTTTCGGAGTATAAGTCGCACCGGAGTATAAGTCGCACCTGCCGAAAATGCATAATAAAGAAGGAAAAAAACATATATAAATCGCACGGCCAAACTATGAAAAAAACTGCGACTTATAGTCGGAAAAATACGGTAATTGCTTTGTAGACGTCGTATCTAATGCTTAAACCAAAAATAAACAAGAGGCGAGTGCTCCTAAAAAAGGCATTGAAGCTTAAGGATGGCTGTGGAAAACGAAACTACAATTGAACTGGCTACAAAGTAAAGAAAAACAGAATGCTGGACGACAGCAAAGACTTACACTGCAAAAAGTCATCGTTCAAAAACAAGAAAACATTTTTTACAAAATTTAGGGTTATTTTATTTGAACTAGGGTTGCAACTAACGATTAATTTGATAATCGATTAATCTGTCGATTATTACTTTGATTAATCAATTAATAATCGGATAAAAGAGACAAACTACATTTCTATCCTTTCCAGTATTTTTTTGAAAAAAAACAGCATACTGGCACCATACTTATTTTGATTATTGTTTCTCATCTGTTTGTACATGTTGCAGTTTATAAACAAAGGTTCCTAAAAAAAAAAATAATAAAAAAAATAAAAACACTGCCTCTGCGCACGCGCATAGCATAGATCCAACGAATCGATGACTAAATTAATCACCAACTATTTTTTATAATCGATTTTAATCGATTAGTTGTTGCAGCCCTAATTTGAACTAAGCAAAATTATCTGCCAATAGAACAAGACAATTCGGCTGGTCAAGACTTTCCAAAACAAGTAAAATTAGCTAACCTCAATGAACCCAAAAATACCTTAAAATAAGTATATTCTCACTAATAACAAGTGCACTTTTCTTGGTAGAAAAAAAAAGAGACCTTATTGCTCAATATGTTGGAAAAATATTCTTAAATTAAGTAAATGCTAGTGCCATTATCTTGACATAATGATATGCGCTCGGCATCATGATTTTTTTTTTCATGCTTGAAGTAAGAAATTATTACTTTAAAAAAGTAGTTTTATACTTGTGAGTGTTGATGACACAGCTTTGCATCAGTTGATATTCTAGTTTCAAGCATGTTTTACTCTATATAGGTCATAACATCTCAGCAACAAGCTGTAATATCTTACTGAGATCATTTAGGACCAAAACCCTTAAAACAAGTAAAACACTCTAACATAAAATCTGCTTAGTGAGAAGAATTATCTTATCAGACCGAAAATAAGCAAATATCACCCTTATTTGAGATATTTCATCTTACTTAGATTTCAGTTTTTGCAGTGTGTGAGATACAGTCTGGTGTGCCGTGGGAGATTATGTCATTTCACCTATTTGGGTTAAAAATATTTTATGCCAACCAGTAATTATAATCTGCAAGTGTCGATGCTGTCTAGAGCTCGGCAGAGTAACCATGTAATACTCGTCCATATCAGTAGCAGGTAGCTAATTGCTTTGTAAACGTCGTATCTAATGCTTAAACCAAAAATAAACAAGAGGTGAGTGCCCCTAAAAAAGGCATTGAAGCTTAAGGATGGCTGTGGAAAACGAAACTACAATTGAACTGGCTGCAAAGTAAAGAAAAACAGAATGCTGGACGACAGCAAAGACTTACACTGCAAAAAGTCAGCGTTCAAAAACAAGAAATTTTTTTTTACAAAATTTAGGGGGATTTTATTTGAACTAGGGTTGCAACTAACGATTAATTTGATAATCGATTAATCTGTCGATTATTACTTTGATTAATCAATTAAAAATCGGATAAAAGAGACAAACTACATTTCTATCCTTTCCAGTATTTTTTTGAAAAAAAAACAGCATACTGGCACCATACTTATTTTGATTATTGTTTCTCATCTGTTTGTACATGTTGCAGTTTATAAATAAAGGTTTCTAAAAAAAATAAAAATAAAATAATATAAAAAAATAGCCTCTGCGCACGCGCATAGCATAGATCCAACGAATCGATGACTAAATTAATCACCAACTATTTTTTATAATCGATTTTAATCGATTAGTTGTTGCAGCCCTAATTTGAACTAAGCAAAATTATCTGCCAATAGAACAAGACAATTCGGCTGGTCAAGACTTTCCAAAACAAGTAAAATTAGCTAACCTCAATGAACCCAAAAACACCTTAAAATAAGTATATTCTCACTAATAACAAGTGCACTTTTCTTGGTAGAAAAAAAAAAAAGAGACCTTTTTGCGCAATATGTTGGAAAAATATTCTTAAATTTAGTAAATGCTAGTGCCATTATCTTGACATAATGATATGCGCTCGGCATCATGATTTTTTTTTTCATGCTTGAAGTAAGAAATTATTTCTTTAATAAAGTAGTTTTATACTTGTGAGTGTTAATGACACAGCTTTGCAACAGTTGATATTCTAGTTCCAAGCATGTTTTACTCAATATAGGTCATACAATCTCAGCTACAAGCTGTAATATCTTACCGAGATCATTTAGGACCAAAACCTTTAAAACAAGTAAAACACTCTAACATAAAATCTGCTTAGTGAGAAGAATTATCTTATCAGACCGAAAATAAGCAAATATCACCCTTATTTGAGATATTTCATCTTACTTAGATTTCAGTTTTTGCATTGTGTGAGATACAGTCTGGTGTGTCGTGGGAGATTATGTCATTTCACCTATTTGGGTTAAAAATATTTTATGCCAACCAGTAATTATAATCATCTGCAAGTGTCGATGCTGTCTAGCGCTCGGCAGAGTAACCGTGTAATACTCGTCCATATCAGTAGGTGGCAGCAGGTAGCTAATTGCTTTGTAAACGTCGTATCTAATACTTAAACCAAAAATAAACAAGAGGCGAGTGCCCCTAAAAAAGGCATTGAAGCTTAAGGATGGCTATGGAAAACGAAACTAAAACCGAACTGGCTACAAAGTAAACAAAAACAGAATGCTGGACGACAGCAAAAACTTACACTGCAAAAAGTCAGCGTTCAAAAACAAGACTTTTTTTTTTTTACAAAATTTAGGGGTATTTTATTTGAACTAGGGCTGCAACTAACGATTAATTTGATAATCGATTAATCTGTCGATTATTACTTTGATTAATCGATTAATAATCGGATAAAAGAGACAAACTACATTTCTATCCTTTCCAGTATTTTTTTGAAAAAAAAACAGCATACTGGCACCATACTTATTTTGATTATTGTTTCTCATCTGTTTGTACATGTTGCAGTTTATAAATAAAGGTTTCTAAAAAAAATAAAAATAAAATAATATAAAAAAATAGCCTCTGCGCACGCGCATAGCATAGATCCAACGAATCCATGACTAAATTAATCACCAACTATTTTTTATAATCGATTTTAATCGATTAGTTGTTGCAGCCCTAATTTGAACTAAGCAACATTATCTGCCAATAGAACAATAAAATTCGGCTGGTCAAGACTTTCCAAAACAAGTAAAATTAGCTAACCTCAATGAACCCAAAAACACCTTAAAATAAGTATATTCTCACTAATAACAAGTGCACTTTTCTTGGTAGAAAAAAAAAAGAGACCTTTTTGCGCAATATGTTGGAAAAATATTCTTAAATTAAGTAAATGCTAGTGCCATTATCTTGACATAATGATATGCGCTCGGCATCATGATTTTTTTTTTCATGCTTGAAGTAAGAAATTATTTCTTTAATAAAGTAGTTTTATACTTGTGAGTGTTAATGACACAGCTTTGCAACAGTTGATATTCTAGTTCCAAGCATGTTTTACTCAATATAGGTCATACAATCTCAGCTACAAGCTGTAATATCTTACCGAGATCATTTAGGACCAAAACCTTTAAAACAAGTAAAACACTCTAACATAAAATCTGCTTAGTGAGAAGAATTATCTTATCAGACCGAAAATAAGCAAATATCACCCTTATTTGAGATATTTCATCTTACTTAGATTTCAGTTTTTGCATTGTGTGAGATACAGTCTGGTGTGTCGTGGGAGATTATGTCATTTCACCTATTTGGGTTAAAAATATTTTATGCCAACCAGTAATTATAATCATCTGCAAGTGTCGATGCTGTCTAGAGCTCGGCAGAGTAACCGTGTAATACTCGTCCATATCAGTAGGTGGCAGCAGGTAGCTAATTGCTTTGTAAACGTCGTATCTAATACTTAAACCAAAAATAAACAAGAGGCGAGTGCCCCTAAAAAAGGCATTGAAGCTTAAGGATGGCTATGGAAAACGAAACTAAAACCGAACTGGCTACAAAGTAAACAAAAACAGAATGCTGGACGACAGCAAAAACTTACACTGCAAAAAGTCAGCGTTCAAAAACAAGACTTTTTTTTTTTTACAAAATTTAGGGGTATTTTATTTGAACTAGGGCTGCAACTGACGATTAATTTGATAATCGATTAATCTGTCAGTTATTACTTCGATTAATCGATTAATAATCGGATAAAAGAGACAAAACTACATTTCTATCCTTTCCAGTATTTTATTGGAAAAAAAACACAGCATACTGGCACCATACTTATTTTGATTATTGTTTCTCATCTGTTTGTACATGTTGCAGTTTATAAATAAAGGTTTCTAAAAAAAATAAAAATAAAATAATATAAAAAAATAGCCTCTGCGCACGCGCATAGCATAGATCCAACGAATCGATGACTAAATTAATCACCAACTATTTTTTATAATCGATTTTAATCAATTAGATGTTGCAGCCCTAATTTGAACTAAGCAAAATTATCTGCCAATAGAACAAGACAATTCGGCTGGTCAAGACTTTCCAAAACAAGTAAAATTAGCTAACCTCAATGAACCCAAAAATACCTTAAAATAAGTATATTCTCACTAATAACAAGTGCACTTTTCTTGGTAGAAAAAAAAAGGGACCTTTTTGCATAATATGTTGGAAAAATGTTCTTAAATTAAGTAAATGCTAGTGCCATTATCTTGACATAATGATATGTGCTCGGCATCATGATTTTTTTCATGCTTGAAATAAGAAATTATTACTTTAAAAAAGTAGTTTTATACTTGTGAGTGTTGATGACACAGCTTTGCATTGGTTGATATTCTAGTTTCAAGCATGTTTTACTCAATATAGGTCATAACATCTCAGCTACAAGCTGTAATATCTTACTGAGATCATTTAGGACCAAAACCCTTAAAACAAGTAAAACACTCTAACATATAAAATCTGCTTAGTGAGAAAAATTATCTTATCAGACAGAAAATAAGCAAACATAACCCTTATTTGAGATATTTCATCTTACTTAGATTTCAGTTTTTGCAGTGTACAGCGAGCGTGTGGAGCAGCAGACGGCGTCCACAAAGTACATCCCGTACATTGACATTACAATCAACAATTTTCACACAAAGAAAAATAGCGTCCACACAACTGACATAGTCTTGATTGCTAAAACGGAGAATAACGCTCAAAGGAAGACATGAAACTGCTACAGGAAAATACCAACAAAACAGGAAAAGCCACCAAAATAGGAGCGCAAGACACTACACGCGGGAAAACACCAAAAATTCCAAATAAGTCACGGCGTGACGTGACAGGTCGTGACACTTACTTTGAGATAAGAGCTTTAGTGATGCATGCTTGGTTATGGTTTGAATTCATATCCAACAATTGCAATAATGACTTTTTAGACTTAGACTTCCTTTTTATTGTCATTCAAATTTGAACTTTACAGTACAGATAAGAACAATAATTTGTTGCATTAGCTCATGGTAGAGCAGGATAAAAGAGCAATAAGGTGCAGATATAAATAAATAGATTACTGTACAGATAAATATATTGCACTTTCGCATATGCATCCACGTTTATAAATGTATGTTATATTGTCTTTATATTCCAGCGAGTTAAACCATTATTGAGGGGGGAATTGAGGGGATAATTATGATGCGTTCAAGAGGGAAGAAAGCTGATACAGAACCTGGAGGTTCTGCTACGGAGGCTGCGGAACCTCTTTCTACAGTCAATTTTTACTAGAGAAGTCCGATAATGGCTTTTTTGCCGATATCCGATATTCCGATATTGTCCAACTCTTAATTACCGATTCCGATATCAACCGATACCGATATATACAGTCGTGGTATTAACACATTATTATGCCTAATTTTGTTGTGATGCCCCGCTGGATGCATTAAACAATGTAACAAGGTTTTCCAAAATAAATCAACTCAAGTTATGGAAAAAAATGCCAACATGGCACTGCCATATTTATTATTGAAGTCACAAAGTGCATTATTTTTTTTAACATGCCTCAAAACAGCAACTTAGAATTTGGGACATGCTCTCCCTGAGAGAGCATGAGGAGGTTGAGGTGGGCGGGGTTTTGGGTAGCGGGGGGGTGTATATTGTAGAGTTAGTGCTGTAAGGGGTTCTGGGTATTTGTTCTGTTGTGTTTATGTTGTGTTATGGTGCGGATGTTCTCCCGAAATGTGTTTGTCATTCTTGTTTGGTGTGGGCTCACAGTGTGGCGCATATTTGTAACAGTGTTAAAGTTGTTTATACGGCCACCCTCAGTGTGACCCGTATGGCTATTGAACAAGTATGTCTTGCATCAATTCGTAATGAGTAAAGCCGGTAGATATTATGTGACTGGGGTGGCATGCACGTAAAGGAAGTGCCTTTAAGGTTTATTGTCTCTCTGTACCTCTCCCTAGGTCCGTGTACACAGCGGCATTCAAAAACGTCATACATTTTACTTTTAAAAACCGATACCGATAATAACGAAACCAATACCGATAATTCCTGATATTACATTTTAAAGCATTTATCACATACTTGCCAACCCTCCCGGATTTTCCGGGAGACTCCTGAAATTCAGCGCCTCTCCCGAAAACCTCCCGGAATAAATTTTCTCCCGAAAATCTCCCGGAATTCAGCCGGAGCTGGAGGCCACGCCCCCTCCAGCTCCATGCGGACCTGAGTCCAGTGTGCGCACACAAGGAGACAAAGCAGAAGAACGAGACAGTAGTCGAAGAGCGCAGGGGAGACACTTCTCCAGGGCCGATGTATGCTCGGGGCAACACCCTTCACCTTACCCAACAGTGGGTCTCCACAGCGGACGACTTGAGGGTGAATGATGAGTCCAGCGATTAGTTGCAAATCTTGCTTTATTGATTGCTTGCACACAGCCAATCCAACACAAAATCAACTAGTCGCACTCACGCTACCGCTGCCTCTCTTCTCTCGCCCACACACTCACTGACGTCACTCACCTCACATGCAGTCACCTATTAAAGGGCCACACACACACATACTCTACTCTCATAACACACAGTACAGTTAGTAGAACAACTGTGTTTTCATTACTGTGTATTTGATAGGTGCCATTGCCCCGGAATTGTATTGCATTGTACTTTCAAGTACAACAATGAGTAGATGAGTGTTATGTGTGTGTATATGTGTAAATAAATGAACACTGAAATTCAAGTATAAAATAAATAAATATATATATAGCTAGAATTCACTGAAAGTCAAGTATTTCATACATATATATGTATATATATATATGAAATACTCCAGTTGGGAATTCTAGCTGTAAACAGGGGCGCCAAAAAGGGGGGGGGGGGAAGGAGACGGATTCTAGGGGCCCATGATGGAGGGGGGCCCAGAGAGGCCCCTAATGATGATGAAATTATAATACAGAAAAAATAATGACACTGTGTTGGGGGCCCTGTAAAGATTCTTTTCATGGGGCCCAAAATCCCTAGCAGCGCCCCTGGCTGTAAATATACTCCTCCCCTCTTAACCACGCCCCCAACCACCCACCCCCCACCCCCCACCTCCCGAAATCGGAGGTCTCAAGGTTGGCAAGTATGATTTATCAGACATCCCTAGTAATGGGTACCTTTTACATAGTCTTTGGTATGACTCGGCCGGGGTTTGAACTCAAGACCTACCGATCTCAGGGCGGACACTCTAACCACTAGGCCACTGAACAGGTTGTGGTGGTGTGCCTCCGCAATTTTTTCAATGAACAAAAATGTGCCTTGGCTCCAAAAAGGTCGAAAAACACTGCTGAAAACACTCCCCGTTTCTTCGAAGAAAAGGCAAGGTCAGTGTCGATGCGCCCGGACAGCGGGGACAATCATTTCCCCACCCCCTCTCCCGCTCCGCGCCCGGCGACAGTGAGGCGATGTATTTTTAGCCGATGTGCCTGACAGGGCGGGCCCCTGCGCCGGCTCAATTATCCAGCAGTCCCGGTGACCCCGACACGGATGTTTACTCGGATGAAACCGGGGGATGGCTGGCAAAGGCTGATGAGAGCAGGTAACGGAGTGGGGACAAAAAGTGTCTACCATGTTTATTTATCGCCCTCGCCCGGCGCCGCTTTGATCGAAGCCCGGACTCCTCAACCTCGACTCGCGACTTCCCGTAATTGACAATAAAATCCCATTACACAAATGTCTCACCGCATATCATATTTGGTGTTTGGAGCAAACCGCATTGGAGATGCCCCCCATCTGATCACGTCGGGACATAATGACACTGATCCGCGGGATCCTCTTCCTTTGTCCGCCCCTTTAAATCGCCGGATTGGTTTATCTTCCCTCGTTTCATTTTTCAACGCAACTATTTCACCGCTTACGACAGGACAATACAGACGAGCACGTTAAAAAATGTATGTTGTTGGGGACACTTGATTGATCGCCCGCCCGCCCCAAATCAATTTCCACCCGGCAGGTAGCTCTGGCGTGGAGACGGGCCGAGCACTTCAACCTCTTCCTGTCCTTGTCCCCCCCTGCACCCGGGCGACCATGTTCAAGCAAGCAGAAAGTTGATTTAGGGTTCATAATGACATCAGTTGCAGGCCATCATGCTGGAAATAAAAAATGGCCCCCAGTGCTCTGGGCTCTTTAAACCGGGCTGTTACTCCTCGCACACAGAGCCACTGTCAAGGGGGGGGGGGGGGCTGACATTGCTATTAGTTTATTGTTCCGTCAGACTGGGGACCTTCCTGCACCCCTGTTTATGTTGCAGTAATCACTGGCCTGCTGATGTGCACCCCTCAGGCCTGAAATATGTCCTGTCTCGTGCTGCAGGAACTATTACCCGCGACCCACCGCTGGATGTATCAATCACTGACAGGTCGGCCGCATTACCCGCCGCCGTCCCTGATGTGCTGCTGTTTCTGCGGGACACTTCATGGCTGGCTACATTCTTAGCTTTCATATTACCGGCAAATTTGTCTTGTCACCGTCCCACTGGCCGCTCGGAGTCGACTTTAAATGATGTTGTGCGGCGTCCAGAATGTGCCCCCTTGCCTCGTAACCTCGGAATTTTTTTTAGTACTACTGTACTATACACTGCAAAAACTGAAATCTAAGTGAGATTAAATATCTCAAATAAGGGTGATATTTGCTTATTTGGGTGAACTATAGACATTACACATCACGAAACAAAAATAACATAAAGACATCATACATGACCAACACTCATTTACAGGCTTGTCGGACAGGCCTGCTGTTAAAGGGGAACATTATCACAATTTCAGAAGAGTTAAAACCATTAAAAATCAGTTCCCAGTGGCTTATTTTATTTTTCGAAGTTTTTTAAAATGTTTTACCCATCACGCAAAATCCCTAAAAAAAGCTTCAAAGTGCCTGATTTTAACCATCGTTATACACGCCCGTCCATTTTCCTGTGACGTCACACAGTGATGCCAATACAAACAAACATGGCAGATAGAACAGCAAGTCTATAGCGACATTAGCTTGGATTCAGACTCGGATTTCAGCGGCTTAAGCGATTCAACAGATTACGCATGTATTGAAACGGATGGTTGTAGTGTGGAGGCAGGTAGCGAAAACGAAATTGAAGAAGAAACTGAAGCTATTGAGCCATATCGGTTTGAACCGTATGCAAGCGAAAACGACGAAAACGACACGACAGCCAGCGACACGGGAGAAAGCGAGGACGAATTCGGCGATCGCCTTCTAACCAACGATTGGTATGTGTTTGTTTGGCATTAAAGGAAACTAACAACTATGAACTAGGTTTACAGCATATGAAATACATTTGGCAACAACATGCACTTTGAGAGTGCAGACAGCCCAGTTTTCATCAATTAATATATTCTGTAGACATACCCTCATCCGCTCTCTTTTCCTGAAAGCTGATCTGTCCAGTCCAGTTGGAAATGCATCTGCTTTGAGTGTCGCAGGATATCCACACATTCTTGCCATCTCTGTCGTAGCATAGCTTTCGTCGGTAAAGTGTGCGGAACAAACGTCCAATTTCTTGCCACTTTCGCATCTTTGGGCCACTGGTGCAACTTGAATCCGTCCCTGTTCGTGTTGTTACACCCTTCGACAACACACCAACGAGGCATGATGTCTCCAAGGTACGGAAAACAGTCGAAAAACGACACGACAGCCAGCGACACGGGAGAAAGCGAGGATGAATTTGGCGATCGCCTTCTAACCAACGATTGGTATGTGTTTGTTTGGCATTAAAGGAAACTAACAACTATGAACTAGGTTTACAGCATATGAAATACATTTGGCAACAACATGCACTTTGAGAGTGCAGACAGCCCATTTCAGGCGCACTAAGAACATATATTTGTACACGATTTCAGCACTCAGGTTAACCATACCTAAATAGACACAAAATACTGCATTACACAAGACTACCCGAATGTACTCGAATGATTGAAAAAAATAAATGTTTTTAAGCTAAATTATTGGTAAACACAGTTTATGTATAATAATTTACGTAAAACCGCGAGTAATGAATAAAGTTTTCATCAATTAAAATATTCTGTAGACATACCCTCATCCGCTCTCTTTTCCTGAAAGCTGATCTGTCCAGTTTTGGAGTTGATGTCAGCATCTGCTTTGAGTGTCGCAGGATATCCACACATTCTTGCCATCTCTGTCGTAGCATAGCTTTCGTCGGTAAAGTGTGCGGAACAAACGACTGACCATTTCGTCGGCTTTCCCCACACCCTCGTATTTTGAACAAATTTCGTCCAATTTCTTGTCACTTTCGCATCTTTGGGCCACTGGTGCAACTTGAATCTGTCCCTGTTCGTGTTGTTACACCCTCCGACAACACACCGACGAAAGTGAGAAAATGGCGGATTGCTTCCCGATGTGACGTCACGTTGTGACGTCATCGCTCCGAGAGCGAATAATAGAAAGACGTTACATTCGCCAAAATTCACCCATTTAGAGTTCGGAAATCAGTTAAAAAAATATATGGTCTTTT